>NC_046636.1:13081278-13298152 GCF_900324485.2 Mastacembelus armatus
CTGCTATTGCGCAATAGCTGCTTTGTGTTGAGTAGTTGCTATGGTGATCAAAGGCCAGAGTGAGAGGGGGAGTGACAGCACTTTACACACGCTGAGTGGAGAAACTGAGAAAACTTCACCTTACAAACTGGGAGGATTACAGAAAAACTATAAGTGCTATCAATATAATTCTTTCACTAACAGTGCCAGGAGGCTTCAACAAAGAGACCGATCCACTTTTGTGAAGATATTCCAAAAAATGAAGGATTGGTGGCGAGTTAGAAACAGCCTTCATTTGTGTTTCTCTCCAAAAATTGTAGAGATCTTTAGAATGGGAGTGAATGAGAGATTGAGCAGTCACTCTCTGTCTGTTAGGCCACCTTGTGGAAAAACCGTAGGTCCTATAAAAATATGAACAGCATTGCCTGAAAGAAGACAAAAATCTCTACTACTTTTGAGAAAATGGTGTATGAAGAGTCAAAATTGTGGCCGTGACGGCGAGTTAGAGAGAAAAATTTTCCCTAAACTTAACAGCTTCTCCCACTCTAGCGATGACATCACGCACTCTAGCCCTCTCCCATACACACCAATGTAAAATTCAGAAATTTCCTAAAAAAACCATAAAACTTAAACTGCGATTGAAGAAAAACCGTAATAGATATCAAAAAGCTGTATACAAGACTTATAGATTAATGCCTTCTGACCCGTTTAAAGGTCGAATGGTGTTTCTAGCTGAAAGTATGCTGACACAGTTAAGGCTCAAAGAGGACAAAGTTGAAAGGGGATTTTAACGTCCTCTCCATTTATTCCTATGGGAAAAAATTCCGACAAAACCTGGAATATTTCGGAAATTATGAAAGATATCGCTGAGAAAAGTAGAAGCACCCATCTCCTCATCGAGCTGCACGCGACGGTGTTTGAATGACGTTTCTACGTCGAACGGTGTAGGACTAGATAGCGACCGAAAAACGGCGGAATAATAATAATAAAGAGAAAAAAACGAAGAACATATCTTGGGATTGCTGCTTTGCACAGCAATCCCAACAATAAAAAAAAGAATAATAAAGAGAAAAAACGAAGAACATATCTTGGGATTGCTGCTTTGCACAGCAATCCCAACAATAAAGAGAAAAAACGAAGAACATATCTTGGGATTGCTGCTTTGCACAGCAATCCCACAATAAAAAAAAGAATAATAAAGAGAAAAAACGAAGAACATATCTTGGGATTGCTGCTTTGCACAGCAATCCCAACAAAAAACGAAGAACATATCTTGGGATTGCTGCTTTGCACAGCAATCCCAATAATAATAATATAATCAATTTAATAATATGATCAATTTGGTAGGGAGTGGGATTGAAGCAGCTGCCCTCCACTATGTTTATATTTGGCATAGATGTAAATAAAGATGGAATCATTTTCTTAAATTTATTAACAGCGTTGTCGGATAAACATCTGCTGTAGTGGAATTTTCTTCCAAACGCTGCATGATCCATCATTTTAAATTCAAAAGTTGTTAAAGAATGATCTGACAAAACAGGATTTGGGGGAAAAACTATTAGATGTTCAATTTTGATGCCATAGGTCAGAACAAGATCAAGGGTGTGATTGAAACAGTGGGTGGGTTTATTAACATTTTGAATGAAACCAATTGAATCTAATATAGAATTAAATGCAATGCTGAGGCTGTTATTTTCAACATCTACATGAATGTTAAAATCTCCCACTATAATGACTTTATCTGATCTAAGCACTAAATCAGACAGGAAGTCAGGGAATTCAGTTAAAAACTCTGAGTAAGGGACAGGTGGATGGTACACAATGACAAGTAGAACTGGTTTTTGTGTTTTCCAGTTTCGATGCGAGAGACTAAGAGTGAGGCTCTCAAATGAGTTATAACTGTTCTGAGGATGAAAGTTTAATAATAAGTTTGAGTGGAAGATTGCAGCTATTCCTCCACCTCAACCTGTGTGGTTTGAGGGGGGCGGCGGCTCTAAGGAAACTGCAGAGAGGCGTTTTAGACTGAGTCTCTGCATCCCGGTCCCCACCCTGGATTGTCAGGCTTTAGGTCGGCTAATAAACTCGGCCAAATTTCTAGAGATGAGAGCTGCACCATTCAAAGTGGGATGGATGCCGTCTAGACCGGGTTTTCCCCAGAAAGTGGCCCAAATGTCTATGAAGCCCACATCATTTGCTGGACACCACCTAGACAATCAGCGACGGAACAACGCCATGCAGGTAAACATGTCATCGGTGGTCAGATTGGGGAGGGGTCCAGGGAAAACTACAGAGTCCGACATTAATTTAGCAAAGTTACACCCCGACTCAACATTAATTTTAGTGACCTCCGATTGGCGTAATCGGGTGTCATTGCTGTCGACAATGACAATTTTTCCATATTTACGATTAGCCTTAGCCAGCAGCTTCAGATTTGACTCGATGTCGCCCGCTCTGGCCCCAGGAATACATTTGACAATGGTCGCTGGTGTCTCTATTTTCACGTTTCTGACTATGGAATCGCCAATTATCAGAGTCGGTTTCTCAGCGGGTGTGTCGCTGAGCAGGGAAAATCTTTTAGAAACTTGAACAGGCAGGTGATGAGCCGTGGGCTTCTGCTTAGCAGTACGTTTCCTTCGGACCGTCACCCAGGCTAATTCTCCGGCCTGCTCCGGAGCTGCCCTTGGACTGCTAACAAACCCTGAGCTCGTTGGCTCCACACCAGCTAACGGGGCTAGGCTAGCTGGCTTTTGTTCGAAGGTGCGGAGCCGCGCTTCCAAATCAGTGATCCTCGCCTCCAAGGCTAACAGAACCTTACACTTATTACAGGTATCATTATCACTAAAGGAGGAGGCAGAGGAATAACTAAACATGTGGCACACCGAGCAGGAAAGAGAGAGAGGGAGAGGCCATGTTAGCTAAGCTAACTAGCTAGCTAAGCTAACCGGTAGGCTAACGAGCGCTAAGTCAGGAAATAGCAATAAATACCGGTCAAAATAGAAAGGTACTTGACTAGTACCGGAATGTAGCAGTAAATGAACTGTTTAGAGTTTAGCTAGTTGGTTTTTAGGTGTGTTAAACTATAGCTAGTCTGTTGCTAGTCTGTAGACGAACTATACAACACACACAACACGACACGCTTGCAAGACAAAAGTGATTCGCTTACCCGGAGAGCAACACCAACAGGGGGAGCCCTGTTTAGGTTGCTTCTCCCCAATAGATCTCTCTGAATTTACATCAGTAGTTGCTTCATCTAAATTATCAACATGTCTCTTAAAATCCATTCCGACTAGACTGCTTAAAGACACCCTGCCATTAATTAACTCATCTTTATTAGACTTAGTAAATTTATCTCTAGTATCAGGCTACATACCACAGGCCTTTAAGACTGCAGTAATCAAACCCTTACTCAAAAAGTCTAGTCTTGATCCAGGAGTCTAATCTAACTCACACATAAAACAAATCTCTAGAACTGCCTTCTTTCACCTGTGACAAATGCCAAAAGTACTAAATACCAAAATTGACAAAATTAGGAACATCCTGTCTCAAAATGATGCAGAAAAGCTAGTCCATGCATTTGTCACCTCAAGGCTAGATTACTGTAACTCATTACTATCTGGATGTCCCAGTATCCCCATAAAAAGCCTCCAGTTAATCCAGAATGCCGCAGCCAGAGTCCTGACAGAAACTAGCAAAAGAGATCATATTTCTGCTATATTAGCTATATTAACCAGCTCCCAGTCTAGGTTCAGGAGGCAGACACTCTCTGTGCTTTTAAGGCTAGACTTTAAACCTACCCTTTTGACAAAGCATATAGTTAGGGCTGGCTTCAGGTTACCTTGACCCATCCCTTAGTTATGCTGCTATAGGCCTAGATTGCCCGAGGACCATCGGTGCACTGAGCTCCCCTACACTAACCATCCCCTCCCTTCCCCTCTCTTCCTCTCCTCCCCCCTCACATGTATATTCCACCATTGAATGTCACTAACTTGGCGCTCTCTCTCTCCCCTAGTTTGTGCTCTCTACCTCTCTCTCTCTGTACCTTCTGCAGGTGTCCCTGGTCCTGGAGCTGTATATTGCTGATGCAGAGTTACTGGCCCCACCAACCTGCAGTGTCTATTTGTTGTTTATTGTTGCTGTTCTTTTCTCTCTCCTCTTATCCACTCACCCCAACCGGTCGAGGCAGGTGGAGTTTTTCCTCTCCACTGTCACCAAGTGCTTTCTCATATGGGATTTATTGGTTTTTTTGTTTTTGTAAAGTGTCTTGAGATGATTTGTATTGTGATTTGGCGCTATACAAATAAAATTGAATTGAATTAATATTTAAATTTGTTTCATGATCAGAAACATGAAAGTGTGACAAACATGCAAAAAAAATAAGAAATCAGGAAAGGGGTCAACACTTTTTCACACCACTGTATGTATGTGAGAGAGAATATATGTGTGTGTGAGAGAGAATACTTGTGTGTGAGAGGGCCAGAATGAAATATGTCTTGTACGGTCTCTCATATGAAACAGTCTTGTTTATATTTCCTTGTAGGTGCACTTCCTCAAAGAAGAGTTGCTTTATCATTTTGTCACTATGTTCAGAGAATTTGGTTGAAACTGAACTTGAAATGCAGCCTGCTTATTTTTTCTAAAGCTGGAGAGATAGGACGAACTCCTTGAGAGCCTTGTTATTGAGTGTATGTGGAGTTTTTACAAAAAATAAGACTCAAAAAAGCCGCACAAAAGACTTATTTATATGGACCTTATTTAACTTTTATTGATTTTAATGTACAAAAATAGTGGACATTAGGAATTTTAGAGTACATTAACATAACTTAATACAGTACCATATACTGAACATTTCTTATACATGGTTATTCAGAATTTCTAGATCACAGCTGCAAATGGTTAAGTGATGAACTAATATGACATGGTGACAATACTGGATTGTGATGCAGTAATTGAGTGATTCAGAAAGAAGTCTGTGGGTGCTGATAGTAGGGATGACAGGTGTTCACTTACAGTCTATAGCTTCTCACTTTACTTCTCACTTCTCACACCCTTCTCACTCACTTTAAGTGAGGACTTGCTCATTAAAGAAATCATAAACATGTTTTGATTATTTTGTGTTCTCATTCACCATTTAGTTGAAAGTATAAGCTGTATTGTAATTGTAAATCAGATTAATAAAGTTAGCATGAACAACTTTCATATTCAACATAAAAACTTTTCATTGTTAATCCTTTTATCATTTTAATTTCTATCATGGATACTTTTATAGTTATAGAGTGTGTTGTCTTTTAATAGTAAATACATTTTAATTAAATATTGGTTTCTATGCAGCTGAACGTCCCTGGGTGTCAGAAGTATATTTTGATATGAGATATCTTAACATAATTTCAACTTCCTAAAACATATATACTATATACCCCATGAGATGATTTGCAATATATAACACGCATTGCATACATAAAAAAGAAAATACATACACCAGTGTTTGTTGTATTTCAATATATTGTTTTGCTTTAGGCACTTTGGTCTTTGGTTTGAATAATCTATTCAATATAAATACAAAATACATGTGCAGATGCTCGTCAGACTATGTAATTAAGGAGGAATATGCAGAAACACAGCAGTAATTGTGCATGCTTTAAAAACCCTTTCTTAAATCTACTTGCCTCATATTTTCTCCTGTCATTTCTTACTTCTTACACAGATTGTCTGTGTTTAACCAGTCTTAGCACAAATCACGGAAAGGTTGTTGTATTTTGTTGGCTAGCCAATTAGCCAATAATGTACATTGTCGAAATTGTTGAAAATTGCTTTGGTGGGTTTCTGTTTTGTTTCTAACCAGTGCAGCCTCTATTTCCTGTCATACAGACATGAGTTGGTGTAATTGAAAGCAAATGTGAGATTATGTGCAAGCTTGAGTGCATGCATTTTTTAGATGATCCTCAAATAACAAAAAATTGGCATTTTTCACTGAGATGAACAGTGTGAGGCAGAACTTACTGTAATAATAAAAACTTTGGAGGTGCTTTCTCTCAATGTTATCTGTGAAAACACACTTTTCAAAGACAGGCCAACAAGACCAACAGAACAGGTCAATGCATCATCTGGATATTTTTACACTAGCTTTCAATGCAGTTGAAAACAACAACCTGAACCTGTGTACTGCATTAGAGCACTTTCATATACAAAACAAATATTCCACTATATATTTGATAGTGTATTCTATTTTATTGGTCAGATGTGGAAAGACTGGACACTAATTGCTTTTTGTGTTGAGCTTAATGTGATCTATTTATTATTCTGAAATTCTCATAAATGTGCAGCATAGAGGGGGTGAGTGAGTTCAGTATCCCTGCCCTGTGATACTCAGCAAACCATTTCCAGGCACATTGTTTATTATTACAGAAATTGTAAAATTGTTAAGCACACATTTTTGAATATGTTGCAGTGTAATAATGTGACGTATTCTGTAATAGTTATTACATTAGAATTTGTAGTTACAATTTCTCTATGAAAACCAATAACATATGTTATAATAAACAAAATAATTACACTTCACTGGTTTCATGAACACATGTTTGGTGTTTCAGCTGTGTGCAACAGCAAGAAGATACAGACAGTGGTAATATTCAAGTAGTGTAGTGCAGAGGCCTGACACGCAACATAACTGCTGGTAGGTGGGAAGCCAGTGAGGGATTATTCTTGTGACTTATTATTACAACACACATAACTAACACTTTTTCTATTTTGAATGTATAGCATATTGTTTTACTTACAACAATTAGCCGTTAGCTGCATTTCACATTCACATGGTGATAAATGTTATAATCTGAAAGGCTCCTTTACATTTGACCATTTTCCACACTTGTTTTGTTAATAACTACATGTTGGAAGGCTTTGTGTGATGTCATGTAATTCCATCCATCCATCCATCCCAGCTCTCTTTGGGCAAAAGGCAGGTTCCATGACAAAATTTGTGATGGCATCTTACAGACTGTCAAGAGAGATATAAACAATATTTGCTGACACAAGTACTCTAGAGCTACAGTGGCATTTACAATTGATATGCAGTAGGTTGGTTCAAGGAAAGTATGTTATGCTTGGATTAGCCAATGAGTGAGGTTGTATTTGCATTTCAAATCAGCATATCAGAAGACTGACTACAGTTACTCTGATAATGACTTTTTCTAAACCAGTGTGTCACTAAGCTGCCCTAGTAGCAAAGGTACAATTGTATCACATGGTGAAGTTAAATGTTGGTCTTATAAAGACCATTGTATTTACAAAACAAAACAACACAAAAAACTGTATATGTTCTTATTAGCATGTCTTCACATCATGGTATTTGGTCTTTAAATGGTTAACTAGAGTTTCTAGTTGATTCAGCGCATGGTGTTTAGATCTTTTAATAGTATAACAACTGAATCATTAAACTCCCAAAATCCCATTAGGCTCTGCCACGGACTTTTACTGTCTTAACTGGCTTTTGGCAAATATTGTATATTATAGGTTATATAGCAACCAAACAAGAAAAATAGAGTATCCATATAAAATAAATATTTAAGCAATACTGTGGTGTGGATGTAAGTTAGTAATGTGTGAAGTAGAGTTGAATATGCTCATTAGGTAGAATTGTTTTAGATTTTTGTATCTAAACCTTTGGCTTTAGCTAGTTAATTAGGCTAACAATTCAAAATGGTAACGTTAAAATGCCTTTCCTATGTGCAGACATTGGATTACATTTCTAACCATATATAAAACCAACTTCAACTTTAATTATATTGTAATATCAATTTAATTTGGTATAACTGCACCATATTCAAGTTGTCACCGTATTTCAGGATGAGCTGTGATGGGTTGTCCTTGGCAGTTCAGATAAAATGACTTGACGTCCCTCTACTGCATGCAGTGTGTCACTCTTTTACCTTACATTTTCACTATAGAATGGGAATAAATAGGTAAATATGAAATTTGTGAGCACAAAGCAACTCATACACATGCAAATTTATTTGTTTCACAGTCAATATTTTGGTCCCGTGAAAGTAGCTGAAATTGATTATGATTGTGCTTCAGCTCTCCATGTTCACTGTGAAGAACAATAAAGCCAATGATTCTTGGCATGAGCTGCCTGTCATTGGGTTTTGGATTTTGTGGTTAGGGTTGTAGAATCTTTGATATGACTTAAAATTAATGACATAATTAAAATGCTTACATTCTATTCATTATTTTGCACAAATGAATCATTTGTAAACATGAACATAAATAAAAAATTGCCATTCATATCTGTTGCAGTATGTATAGTATATTAATATATTTCAACCACAAATGTCTGCATGCAATTAGACCTTTCAAATTGTAGATTGAATGAAAAGATCGCAGTCCAAAATAACATAGAAGCTATCTATTAACTATCACAAATTCTGGTGGGAACCCCAAGCTGCTTTGAAATGCACAGAACAGCTCAGAGTTTCTGTTGCCAAAGAGTTGAAGATCTCCAGCATGACTGCCATAAGATTGCTGCATCACCTAAAAACCTACAATATGGCAACGTAAAGGACACAAAATATAGTCCAGTAAGGACTGGAACAGTGCAGATAGTTTCCTCACCCATGCTTATTGCTGATGGCATTTAAACAAACTTTCCACTACTTCAGTTGGAGTCTGCCATCCAGATAGCCTCCTTGTGTGCACAGACTATCCAAAGGCATCTGAATCTCCATTAACAGCCAAGCTATTAGTGAATGAGAGACCCTGGCCACTGCATTGTGGAACCCATCCCACGCCTCAGACGACATGAATCTGGGTTAAGTCACCCACAACAGATACCAAGCCTCAGAGCGTTCTGCTATTTTTCTTTTCATTGTCATTATCTACTGTGGATAGGAAGTCCTTCTTTCAGTCAGCCCACACAGCTACAATTGGCTGCAGAGAGCCACTTAATTGTTTGCCAGGTAGTCTGGGTGTCCATAAAGGACACAGTCTCATAGCGAGTAGGACGACAGCAGGGGTGACTGCTCAGCTTCTTGCCGGACATACTCCCATTGTCCATCAGAACTTTAAGGGCCAGATCATAGTTCTTCCAGGAGCTCTGGCACGTGCCCACACAGTACTTAAAGAGGACTATCTCATCCGAGTCATAGCCAAGGCCAAGTTCCCGAACCCGTATCTCCTTCTTCTCCAAGTGGCAGTTGCGGCTGCTCTTGGTCTTGTGGCGGTTCTTCCTTGATGTTCTAGGTGACTTTGGGTCATCAGGGGAACGCAACCATCTGCCCTGCTGGATTTCTTCTCTATGCATCAGTGACCACATTTCTAAAAGAAAAAGGAACCACACAGAGAACCTCTGGTTGTCAGCAAGTTGTTTGCGAATGTTCAAACCTTAAAGCCCAGTCAAAAAGACAATGAGTCAGGCAATTCTAAAACTTTTGTTCAAAGTTTTCAGATGAATGTAACTACATAAAAAAGTGTATTGTGTTTTTATTGTAGGTAAGTATGTTTATTGTCATTATGTTGTAAGGTGATGGACTTCCACTGAAACAAGTTTTCAAGTGTACAGCAATAGGCTGTTATGGAGTGAAAGGCAAGATGATTTAAAAGGGCATGCAGCAAAGGCAGGGCAGTCCAAAAATGTGTTGTGATAATGCTATTTGTAGATTTGTTTGTTGCACCTTATAGTGCCGCATGGCGTAACTAATCAGACATGGTTCCCTAGAAAGTTATAGTCTTCTAAGACATAAATATACTTAATTTAATGGGATGTTTGAGGGTACTTTTATAAGTTACCTAAGTCTCCATAAAGCAATATCTTTTTGACTATTTTGGGGAAGCAGAACAGGATAATAAAACATATGATCAGTTTATAATGTTGATATGCCAATTGTGTTGGCATTTCATATTTGCCCATTATGCATTTTTAAACATTCCCCAGCCACACAAATATTAATTTAAGTCAGTTTTGTTTCAAATATGTATGTAAATCTAATATTCACTTAATCTGTCTACTGTTTGCTTTGGAAGAGATAATGTACACTGGGTTTATCAGCGCTTTTTGACTGAAGCTGAAGCATTTATTGTTTATTTTACTCAGCTATAGTTACAATCTAACCATGTAACTGCACTGCAGCCTGTAAGACAAGGGCAGGGTGTTTAAGCTACAGTATATCAGTGTTATAATAATAATAATATCAAATACAAAAAGTATCTTACTTCATCACATAATTGAAATAGGAAGTGCACCATAATTGACTTATTCGTGGTAACATGCAGAGGGATATTGTATAACTTCTCTTCTGAGTCATTAAAGAACTCAACTCAACTCGTCACATGAATAGTGCATGTACACAGATTTAGTTAAGTTAACTGTAGCTATTAATCTTACTTGTCTAACTGCATTCTGGTCCAATTGCATTATTAGGGTTAAGGTTAGGGTTGCAGTCTTCTTCATGCCCTACAACCCTAATAACCTTTTAAAAAGTAAAATGAAACAAGCGAGTAACACAGGAGATAGCAGTTTTAACAGCCTGCAGTTTGCAGTGCTGATGGACTTAGAGAATACAATTACAAGAAAAATTAGAGTACCACCTATCCAATCGAATCTAACCTAATCTAATCTAATCTAATTCATTTTCACACTCCTGTTATTGATTGTATTGTATTTCCCTTTCAGAAACATGATGTCATTTGTAGCAATGGGATCAAGCACATTCTTTCTCTTATCTTAGTGTTTTCTCAGCAAAAAAAAGTTTTGTAAGAGGAAAATCTTTTGGAAGACTTGTAATTGTATTATAAGATACCATGTAAATACATAGATATAGTGCTGGACTTTACAGACTAAAAAGAGGAAAGATTTGTCACAGTTTAATTTATGTGCTGGATTAGAATGGAATTTTATGAAATAGCAGTGGAGAGCATGTATGATGGAAATTGGAAATGCAGACATGGGTGTTAAAACTGGGAGTGAAATTTCTCAGGTTATCAGCTAAATAATGCCAAATGTGCTGTTGTTACCAGCACAAGAGCTGAGCTGCTGGTTGAAATCCAGCCTGCGTTGAAGTTCCTTTCTCAGTTGCCAGGAACACTTCAAACAAGATTTACCCACTCTGCTGGGCAGACCTGGCTCAGATCTTTGAATGATGTTTATTTCCTGACCTGGAGATGGGTTTGTCCTGCACTTTCTCTAAATGCTTCCATGCAGTACTTTCCTGAGGGAATGGTTATTACCACTTCAGAATGCACATTTACAGCAGCATAGGTGCATGTCAGTTCATGCCTTGATGTTTATGAAAAGAAAAGAAAACTTGTAATCATGAAGGGAGAAAAAAATGAAAAATGCACAGAAATATTCCCCAGGCAAAGAACACAGGACCTTCTCAGTTAAATCCTACTCAGGTACATATTCAGCCATGTTAAAACATGCCACATGGGTTTGCATTATTTCATGTAATTATACAACTATTGCATGTTACCATTCACTTGTGCAATGTTCAAGCAATTATATCTAAATGTCCTGATAATTCTTATTGTTTTTAGTGAGACTGTAGTCAAGACAAAATCTTACTGTTATGTTTTAGTGTTCGGTTATATTTCCCCTCACAAAACCAGTGGAAGTACATCTTAGGGTGTGCCAGACATCATCACAAAAATAAAGTCAGTAACACTGGGGATGACACATTGTGTGGTATCTACACTACAGTAGCTGCAGTAATCCCTGTCGTGCCTCTGTTATAAATGCTTAGGTAGACGACGTCTGTTATAAATGCTTAGGTAGAAGACGTCTCAATTGGTAGTGGAGTAAAACAAATGCAGTTCTCATAACAACGGGGAATATGGTAAAAATTATTTAAAAAGTAACATTTATACAATATAATTAACAGATTATAGACTGTTCCTCTGAGGAGTAAAATACTTTGCTTACAAAGCCTAGCCTGTTCTTTGCAAAGCATTTTTTCAATTAATAGAGCTTCCCCCAGATCTGGAGCAAGAAAAACTTCACATCTACTTCATGTTTACTGCACAAGTGGTTAACACCAAAAGAGGCTGTTGTTTGTGACATGTGATCATGTATATTGAAATTCTTTTCCACCAATGTTGTTTTGTTTTGGAGACACAGCAGATAGATCTAATTTACATTCATTTCTTGTCTTGCTCTTTTCTTTATAAAATGTTCACCAGTGACTGAAGTAAAGCAGACAGATCCTTTAAGTACACACCTTTCAATTTGCTCAATAATAGAGTTACTTCAAATATTGTTTTGTATTGTTTTTAATAAGTTTGTTAGACTAAATATTATTAGATAAGTATAATTTATTAAAATAAAGAGTGAGCCTGGTTTGGCTTCATACCAAACAGACTGGTAGAATAAACAATCCACAGCCATTCATCCAATTTCTCTGCTAGCTGTAATGAACAGGATGCCTCACAGTAACCTACACGTTGGATTAATTATTTTTACCCGCTTGTACACAGGGGCCCTTGCTCAACTGACCAGGGTCAAACTCAGTGTTGAAAACTACCAGGCAAATTTCCAGAGGCTATATTAGTCATACAGGAGTGACATGCTGCTTTTTTATGAGCTCCACTTGAGATTTATGATTTTAAGAAACTGTCTGAGTAATGTTACAGGGTGTTTTTCTGTTCTCACTGGGCATGTCTTACAAAGTTTCTTAACACAGAAAATATTTACTATTTACTAACACTAAAATTCAGCATTTTCTTACTATTTTTACAATATAGTATATAGTGTATTTACTATATTTTAATCATCTTTCAAAGCAGTGACAGACAAGGTTTCTATGATCTCTATATGATCCTTAACCAAACTGTTTTGTGCCTAAACCTAACCAAACTGAAACTGGTGTCAGAGTAGAAAACACTAATATACTCATATAAATAGTGATTTAAAGGCATTGACAAACTGTCTCATCATTTACTTTAAAGGAATTGTTGCAACTAAATTAAAGTACAGTTGTATAAAACAGTGTGTTCTTGACTCTCAGATCAATTGGTCACGGGCATTCTCAAAGCATTGAAAGCAGTAACCATTACACATTCACTGTGGTTACATGCTTAAAACTGACTTGAAGTTTGACAATATGTAAGAAGATGCCTCTAGTGTAGACAGCTGGATTGACTAAAACAGTAACATAATTGTTGAAAGTTTGATTTGATTTGCTTTCTGTATGGATGAATCTAGATTTGTAGATTTACTCTAATGATATACTCTTATCTGTTGATGCGCACACTAACAAGTTATTGATATTGTTGGAGCCTAAGCCTAATGGGAGTAATGCAGGACAACCACTGTATGACAGTTTTAAAGACATCACTGAGTGCACTGTGCCACAGTCACAGTGCCACAGTCATACACAATTCTATAGTCAAAGTGAGTTTCTTTTAGCTTCGCCTGTTAGCCAAAGTAAAGCCTTTTCTTTCTCACAGCAACCTTGAAAAAGCTGGCTTGATTACTGTAATGCTCTCTATGTTGGTGTTAATGCTGCTGCTCGTCTTTTAACTAATACCTCCAAGCACAGTCATTTAATTCCCATCGTCACCGTTCATTGGCTTCCAGTACATTTTACAATTGGTGTTAAATTATTGTTTGTTTTTAAAGCACTTCATGGCCTAACCCCTCCTTATTTAATAGGTCTTTTAACTCGCCGTAATCATGAGAGAGCGCTCTGATCATCTGGTCAATTTCTTTTGGATGTTTCAAGGTCAAGATGTAGTTGGACCGGTGATCGTGCCTTTGCTGTCGCTGCTTCCAAGCTATGGAACTCTCTACCTGTTGACATTCTCTGTTACAGATATGACTGCTTTTAAATCTAAGCTTAAGATTATTTATTCACGTTAGCTTTTAGTTCCTTAGTGAGTTGACATATTTTATGCTCTATAGTTTTACTGTCTGTTTTATTCCACATATTCATATTCTCTATGTATATCTGTGAAGATTCTCAGTTGTCCAGGTGAAGTTATTTAGAAGCTGAGTCATGACAACTGGGTTTCAAGTTTATAGGGCAAAATGTGTCACTACTCATCTTCGTCAGTCTGTGGTTTCACTCCACCCCTAGCCTAAATAGGCTCGTTAGGTAAACAATAGAAGTGAGTACAGATGAGTGTTATTAATGTGTTATGGAAGGGTTTTTCCACCTAAACACAGGGCTCGCAAAATTTCAAAATCCCTCAACTTAAATATTTGTTTCTAAGTGAAAGTCCAAAAACCTGGCTTTCTTTTTGCCTCATAGTCTGATTTTTCAGAAGCTTTCAGCTTTGTGGTAGTCAGCTTTTCTTTGGCTGTCACTTCTTCACCCTGACCTGTCTTATTTGGCTCAGCAGAACTAAAATACTTGTGCAAATCCATGTGCCGCTTATTTTTACACACGCACACACATAACGGTCAGCGATTTTTGAAATTCTCTCCACCTCTATCACACGTTTAAGCTTGCGGGGGGAGTTTTCACTTGTCACTTGAGGATAGGCTAATAACTGACAGGACGATGTCAGAGGAATTGGTGCGCAACTATTCCGTCACTGACCAGTCAGTACTGCAGTTCGCGCGATCGCAAAGTGAAAGTAAAAGTAAAAACAAAAATCAAGACGAATTCAAACGTAATTTCAATACTTCACATATTGACAGTGGCTCCCCGATGCCCGAATATTATATAATTACCCAAGTATATTTAAGAAAGAATGCAGAAGCATTGAAATATATTTTTCCTCCCCACATGATAGCCCGACGGGCAGGGCTGAGAAAGATTTTGGTAGCCCGACTGAAGAAGGCAATTACCTGTACAGGTCTGCCCACTGATGGGTCATCTGATGGGTGGGAAATAACTACTCATCTTTGTAATATATATGCAGTCCAGAGTGACCTATCAGAGTTTGATTATCACAATAGATCAAGTTTAACCATAAATAAAGAAGACTGAAATGATGCTAATGTAACAGAGATGAAAATATAATGAATTTCACCCAAACTGATGTGCTGAATTTGGGAAATAGAGCCGCCTGCTGGTTGTTATATGTAACTGCATGTACAGAGGTCCTACAGGCATTCTGCACTACCTCCAGCAAAGCAAGTGATGTCTGGTTGGTGGTAAGTGCATGGTAGCATGGCTTAGACCGGTTTTCGACATAAAAATTATTAATATCCTGTTTATGACAGTGTTTATAGTATGTAACTGGTACATAAGCACTGCTAGAGTGTATTTCGTAAACCAGATTGAAAATATGTGTGGATAAAAACGTTACTGCTATGTTGTCTACACTTAGTAGCATATTAAGTTAGCGCTAGCTTGCAGGCTAGCTTGTCACCGCATAGTCATGATGCTAAATGTAACTGTGCTATTTTCGCCCTGTCTAGACCCAAGTCACAGTTACAACACACGTTTGAAGGAAACTGTGTGTTTGTCTTTTGTACCAGGTAGGCTCAATGTAAATGTGAAATGTGTTTTTATTTTATAAGCTGTTCTTTTCAGTATTACGGATTAATGTGTTGTTCAGTACATTGTTGTATGATGTTCTAAAATCTTCTGTTAATGTAAAAATACCACTATACGATCACGGGTAATTGAAAAAAAAACAAGTGATGTCTGGTTGGTGACCCAAGTCGCAGTTACAACACACGTTTGAAGGAAACTGTGTGTTTGTCTTTTGTACCAGTAAAGACAGATTGAGAGCAATCCCGTGTCGGTGCCATTCTTCCACGACATCACACCGGCAGCTTCACAACCGCAGGAATATTGATAATGGCGGCGGTGCACACCGGGACTGGATCATCCACTGCAGTGGTGCCGTGACTCCGTGGTCCTTGGTCTGCTTGATGCTGATCGGCCGTGGTTGCAGCGTGGTCTACAACTGGTCTACTCAAGTCTTCACTGCCTGTCATTATGTTTGTGACTGTTGGTCTCACTGGTTCAAAGGGATAAACTGCAATTTTGCCTGAGCCATCAATTACAGGGGTTTTTTTTGTTGTTGTTGTTTTATTACACTGCTGTCCTTCTTCTCAAGATGGCCGAGAGGTTCCAGCCAAGTGGTGAATCTTCTGTAGGTCACTTCACTTTTGGTAGGGGTCGAGGTGTGATGGGAGTTACCATTCAGTCCAATAGTGCTGTTGGGAGGGACTTGGGGGCTTCGCCGATGATACCTGCTTGTGATAGGGGTCTGGGATCAGTTCAAGGTCTAGCTGAATCACCTATGGGGCAGATGTCATTTGGTGGTGGGCCAAGTCATTCAACACCTAGTGGTGAAAGTGCTGCATTACACCAGTTAAGCGACATGGTCTTTCAATTAGGCTCGCAGATTGGGGAGTCTATTGCAACAAAACTGATATCATCGGGTATTGTGGGCAACGATAATCGTTGTGGTAGTCATTCTAACAACCAGGTCAGTGTTTCAAGTGCTAGTACCAATCCACTTATTGAAAGTTCACAGTTTAATGTCATTGTTAGGTCTGAAAGAGAGCCTGTTATTTTCAGGGGTGACAGTACTGACAAATACAGTGTTGAGTTGATGAGATGTTATCTTAAGAGTCGCAACTATGATGTTGCCACGCAAACTGATGAGGTAATGGGGAAGTTGATGGGGAAAGCCAGAGATGTGGTTAAGATTGGTTTGAGAAGTAATCCTGCACTTAGAACCACATGCACCCCAGACACTATATACAACATACTGATACAGTACTTCAGTATTACTTCCTCGTGCCTGCCACTACAAGACTTCTACTCAACACTGCCACACCAGCGAGAGAATGCGGTTGACTACTGGATTCGTCTCAATAAAGCAGCAGACATGGCTGAGGAGGTCCCTTCTACTCCTGTGTCTCAAAGTCAACAGCCAATAGGACAACAGCAGGATGGTGCTATTCTGACTGAGATGATGTCGATGCTCAGAGAACTTCTCAATAAAGTTCAGGTGAATGACAGGAGGCCTCCTGCACGCCATAGTCAAACTAGAGGACAAGCCAGAGCTGTTGTAAGGGATTGTTGTGTATGCGGTGATAGCGGCCACACCACTGAGTCCCACTGCCGTTCAAACCGCCTCTGCTTCACATGTTTCAGTCCTGGCCACACAAGGCCCTCCTGCCCAACCAAAACTACCCCCATGGACAATGTACAGGGAAACTAAGTGGCCTGTGCCTGGAGGGAGGCCGCACAGGTGGTGATGTAAACTCCCACAATGCTGATGGTGCTGAACTGTACCATAATACTAGAGCTTCTAGTGACACTGAGACAGTTGTTGTACAAAACACACAAACAGTGAGAAGCAGTGACAGCCTCTTTTATATGCTTGTCAAAGTTGAAAATATTGTGACTCTTGGTGCCATGCTTGACAGCGGCTCAATGGCCTGTTCTGTGAGTGAAGTAGCTCTGCAGACACTGATGGATTCTGGGATTAGTCTGTCCCATCGAGAACCAACTACTGTGGTTTTCATTGGATGTGGTGGTGTTCATGTAAAGCCTACTTCAGTTGTGATGCTTGAGATGGAAATCTATGGATGCAGGTTGTCTGTGCCTACCTTTGTTGTCGAAAACCAACAAGATGACCTGCTTATGGGCTCCAACGTCATCAGGCATTTACTGCACCGGTTTAAGGAAGATTCTTCCTACTGGGAAGCTGTGTCCACAACTCATGCGAGTGACCCAGAACTGGAGCAGTTCCTCTCCCTGCTTGCTGGCCTGGATCGTTGGTCAGGTGTGGATGTTCCATGTAAAGTTGGCACTGTGAGATGTAACAGAGCTGTCACTTTGGAAACCGGCACAGAGTATCTGGTGTGGGGACAGCTCCCTAGAAGCACCAAACTATCACCCGGCAGTACCGTCATGTCTGAGCCTACTTCTTCTCGCTCCGCGCCCAGGGGCATCTTGGTGGCCAGAGTAGTCACACCTCTATGGGGGGACAGGTGGGTCCCTTTAAAGATCCTAAACGCCACAAATAAGTCTATTGCCATACGTAAAAATGCAAAGCTGGTGGAGCTCTACACTTGCCTTGCTCTGGAGGATTTGGAGGAGCCGCAGATCAAGTGTGCGAACCAGGTCGCCTCTGCCTCGACTTCTGAAGATTCTGGTTTGGTGAACAGCAGTGACGTTCAGGAGAGGCTTCAGCAAGCTGACCTAGGGGACCTTGACCTGCAGTCCTGTGATGTATCGGAGAACTGGAGCACAAAGTTGGCTGACCTTGTAATAAATTTTAAGGACGTTTTCTCTCGACATCACCTGGACTGTGGAGAGGCAAAAGGGTTTGTGCACAGGATTCGGCTCACTGATGAGAGACCCTTCCGGTTACCCTATCGCCGTGTACCTCCTGCTGAGTACCTAAAGCTCCGCCAAGTTCTGACTGAGATGGAGGAAAAGGACATTATTCTCAAGTCCACCAGCGAGTTCGCATCTCCTCTCGTGCTTGTGTGGAAGAAAAATGGACACTTGCAAGTGTGCACTGACTTCCGATGGCTAAACAGACAGACCTTAAAGGATGCCCATCCCTTACCGCCCCAAGCTGACTGCTTAGCTGCCCTGGGTGGGAATGCATGCTTTAGTACTATGGATCTGACTTCTGGATTTTACAACATGCCACTGCACGAAGACGACCGCAAGTACTCAGCGTTCACTACACCCATGGGACTGTATGAGTATAACCGCCTTCCTCAGGGCTTATGCAACAGCCCGGCCAGCTTCATGAGAATGATGACGTCCATTTTCGGTGACCAGAACTTTCTCAGTCTGCTGGTTTACCTTGATGATCTGCTGGTGTTTGCTCCATCAGAGGAAGTGGCTCTAGAAAGGTTGGAGATGGTGTTCAGTCGCCTCCGCTTCCACAACCTGAAACTGGCCCCAAAGAAGTGCTGGCTGCTCAAGAGGTCTGTAAAGTTTCTGGGGCACATTATTGATGGATCAGGCGTGTCCACTGACCCAGCGAAAGTCGAGGCTGTCAGTAACATGAGCCCAGCCGACTTCATGGAACCGGATGGTGCTACTCCATCGCAGCCCCGGCTCAGGTCCTTTCTTGGGATGGTCAATTATTACCAACACTTCATCCCAGGCTATTCGTCCATGGCCAGACCGCTTTTTGACCTCCTAGCTGGTGGAAAGCAAAAAGGCAAGTCGAAGTTACACGCCAAACGTAAAGGGCAGCCCCACAAGCTGACTCCAGCTGACTGGACAGATGTACACCAGCGTGTGTTCGAGGACCTCAAGGCAGCATTGGTCAACTCAGTGGTTCTGGCTCACCTGGACTTCAACCGCCCCTTCATACTGTCTACCGATGCTTCGCTAGAGGGACTAGGTGCGGTTCTCTCGCAGGTTCAGGAAGGTGAGAGCGTGGCTCGACCAGTAGCAAGCAAATCCCTTACAAGGGCCCAGAAAAAGTACCCCGCCCATCGTCTCGAATTTCTGGCATTGAAGTGGTCTCTGTGTGACAAGTTCTGCCACTGGCTCTCAAAGGTCATGTCTTCACGGTATGGACAGATAACAACCCTCTCACGCACATCCTGACTAAGCCGCGTCTCGACGCCTGTGAGCAGAGATGGGTGGCCAAGCTGGCTTCATATGTGTTTGACATAAAGTACATTCCTGGCCCGAGGAACGTTGTTGCAGACACCCTCAGTCGCCGGCCCTTTGTCAAGTACAATGTTGGTATGCGGTTGTTGCAATGCCCCTACAACCAGCTTCTTGCGGAGGCCCATCCAGTTTCCTCTGATTCTGTCCAGGACGCTTTCCGGCTCTCTAACGCCAAATCCGGTAGCACAGAAGTGTTGTCCTACGTGCCAGATTGTGTGATGTGCCAGTCCTTCTGTAAAGATGATGTCTCTGCCATTCTTGAAACACACGGTGCGTGGGATTCAGTTGCCAGGTTACGCGCTGTCAATATGCTGGAACAATTTCCCCAGCTGATCCCTCCATCTGAGCCTGACCTACCTGTTTTCTCTGAAAGCGAGTTGCGCAAGAAGCAGCTGAGTGATCCTGTCCTTTCACGTGTGCTGTACTATGTGGAACGTGGTCGTCGCCCTTCCAGGAGAGAAAAGCCAAATGAGCCTGTCATGGCCTTAAGGTACCTTAAGCACTGGGAGAAGTTGACGACATCTAGTGGTATTCTCTACAGGCTATCCAAAGACCAAGCGACCCGTAAGAGACGCTACCAGTTTGTGGTTCCTGATTCTCTCAAGTCTGAAGTCTTGAAAGGCATTCACGATGGTGCTGGTCATCAGGGGCAGTCTAGGAGTTTGTCCATCGCCCGTCAGAGATTTTTCTGGCCCCACATAGACCGTGACGTCAGAGACTATGTCCGCCAGTGCCCAAGGTGTGTCATCGGCAAGTCTCCTGATCCAGACGGGAGAGCGCCATTGGAGAGCATCAGAACTTCTGCACCCTTGGAGATTGTGTGCATAGATTTCTGGACCACTGAGGATGCCAATAACAAGTCAGTTGACGTGCTGGTTGTGACTGACCATTTTACACGGCTCGCACAAGCCTTTCCCTGCCGTGATCAGTCAGCTAGACAGGTGGCTAAGCAGCTGTGGGACAAATTTTTCTGTGTATATGGATTCCCTGAGAGGATTCATTCAGACCAAGTTCCTTCCTTTGAGAGTAAGCTTATAAGTGAACTGCTGAAAGTTGCTGGAGTGAAGAAGTCTCACACAACTCCGTACCACCGAATGGGCAACGGTAGTGTTGAGCGCTTCAACAGGACACTAGGTAACATGATCCGCGTCCTGCCACCTGATACCAAACGCAACTGGCCTAAGCACCTTCAAATGCTGACTTTCATGTATAACTGTACGGTTCATGAGACCACGGGGTACGCCCCCTTTTACCTGATGTACGGTAGAGTTCCCTGCCTGCCGGTTGACATCCTGTTTAGAAACATTCTCAGGGATCCTGACGTCTGCAGTTATGACAACTTTGTGCTATTTTTGACCAAAGACCTCCAGGAAGCCATGGCCCTAGCTCAGAGTCATGCTGACAAAGAACAAAATCGCCAGGCTGGACTCTACGATCGTCATACCAAAGGCAGATCCATCACAGTGGGTCACCGTGTTTTGGTCTCGAACAAACGTGAAAGAGGGTAACGTAAAACAGCTGACAGATGGGAATCTACGGTGTACTCTGTTGTAGCTGTGAACCCTTCCATCCACACATACCGGATAAGGGACCCTTTAACTGGTCAGGACAGAGTCGCGCACCGCAACCTATTGATGCTTGTGAACTTTCTGCCGCTGGAAAGGGACGATCTGTCGGACTGCACACTTGTATCCTCATGTGCTTGACCTGATGTTACAGATTCTGATGTCCTGGACTCAGTTGTTTGTACTGCGGACCCAAGATCGAGGGCCCAAGAATGGATCAGCTGCCTGTCAGATGCACCAAATGATATTTCTGGAGTAGATGTAACTGTCAGAGAAGTTAGTGTTGTTGCTGAGGAAGCAAGTGAAGAATCACTTGTGTCGCAGAGTGAGGTAGGCTGTGAGCGGGACAGCACGCATGCTCAGATGCCACTCAGTCTGACATTACATATGCACCTGGCTTTCATTCTGATGCAAGCACTACCCATACAGTTAGAACACGTGTTGGGCGGGTAATCAAACCAGTGAATCGGTTACTACATGTTATGTCCAACAAAGCTGTTGTAAATGATGCTGGCCAACTGTTTGACAAAGTTTCTTATTCAGTTTTCCGAGTGTTCAAGTAAATGATGGCGTCTTTGGCCATGTTCTATATGTTCATTCTTTTTGATGCACCGGTGGTTTGATTTGCTACAAGTAATTGCATCACCATAGCACAGTATAGGGTTGTGGGACCATATATGTATATATATTTTTTTTGTGTGTGTGTTTTGGGACGTGGCCTATGTAGGATGTAGGCTGCATCCTACTTCCAGTTGTTGGTGAGGAAGAAGGCGCAACTTCCTCTCCACTTCATCCCTTTGGGGGGGGATACTTTTTTTTGTTGGACTGTTGTATGGCCTTGTCACGTGAATTCATGTTTCTTGCAACCTGTTATGGTGATCGTTTTTTTAAATTTTTTTTTACTTTCTTGTTTTGGCTGAAATTCAGCAGGGGTGGGTGTAACAGAGATGAAAATATAATGAATTTCACCCAAACTGATGTGCTGAATTTGGGAAATAGAGCCGCCTGCTGGTTGTTATATGTAACTGCATGTACAGGGGTCCTACAGGCAATCTGCACTACCTGCAGCAAAGCAAGTGATGTCTGGTTGGTGGTAAGTGCATGGTAGCATGGCTTAGACCGGTTTTCGATATAAAAATTATTAATATCTTGGTTATGACAGTGGTTATAGTATGTAACTGGTACATAAGCACTGCTAGAGTGTATTTCGTAAACCAGATTGAAAATATGTGTGGATAAAAACGTTACTGCTATGTTGTCTACACTTAGTAGCATATTAAGTTAGCGCTAGCTTGCAGGCTAGCTTGTCACCGCATAGTCATGATGCTAAATGTAATTGTGCTATTTTCGCCCTGTCTAGACCCAAGTCGCAGTTACAACACACGTTTGAAGGAAACTGTGTGTTTGTCTTTTGTACCAGGTAGGCTCAATGTAAATGTGAAATGTGTTTTTATTTTATAAGCTGTTCTTTTCAGTATTACGGATTAATGTGTTGTTCAGTACATTGTTGTATGATGTTCTAAAATCTTCTGTTAATGTAAAAATACCACTATACGATCACGGGTAATTGAAAAAAAAACAAGTGATGTCTGGTTGGTGACCCAAGTCGCAGTTACAACACACGTTTGAAGGAAACTGTGTTTGTCTTTTGTACCAGTAAAGACAGATTGAGAGCAATCCCGTGTCGGTGCCATTCTTCCACGACATCACACCGGCAGCTTCGCAACCGCAGGAATATTGATAACGGCGGCGGTGCACACCGGGACTGAATCATCACTAATACCTTGTTGTAGAAAATTCTCCAAGTTTACCAGCAGTGGGTTTCCTTTAGAAGTTAACGGACTATGTGCTTAGGGTTGGATGTTGTTTGGTTCATGTAGGCTGCTGGACGACTTGGCTCACGTGATTACATCAGTTCTGTAACAGAGGGTTTATATGGATCTGGATCGGTCCGGCGGGGAAAATAGCTTGATGTATGGTGCAGCAATTTGCGCTACTGTGATGTTACATGCTTGAATGACGTTGTGAGTATTCACTTGTTTGGTACTTGTAACTGTTACTAACTTTATATATGGATAAACATATCGTGTGTGAGCTAAGCTGATTGGTAGCTATATATATATTGGTAGTATATATGCTCACCATACGTTCGCCAAGTTACGTTTCGTTCATTCGCCGTTATGATGCGAAATGAACGTTAAGAAAGGAACAGAGATATTCAGTTATGAGCCAACGCTAATTTCTTGTTTGTATTGTAGTCTTAAACTATGTATAGGGGTGTGTGCCTGAGCTGTAACCAAGGAGAGGTGGCAGTGCCCATCAGTATGCTGCAACCTAACACAGACCTGTGTAGGTTGTTCTATTCATTTTGTGATGTTATTTCTTCTTTACAGAAAATCACAACTACAAATGTATCATCAGATGTAGATTTGTTATCACTGTTGTAGTTGATGGAAATAAAGATACTGAAGGCATCATCTGACACTTTATTCTGGGAGTTTGGCATTAAGTGGTGTTCTGTCCGACAATCTGACACAGATTGAAGGAATTGATAATATCAGAGCCAGTGACACAACAAAGCAGTTCACACATATCTTCACTACACTTGTTGATGAACACTTACCAAAGCCTTTAGGCCAGTATCTGTAGACACTGCTCTCCTGTTCCAGATTCTCTGCAGGAGACCAGGATGGCTGCCTGAAAACATGATGGTGGTCTGTCGGAGCCTTTTTATTGTCCTCAGAAAACACATTTTCTGCCAGTGTCAGCAATGATGCCATCATCCACAGTATCACCTGACAATGTCAAGGAACACATAGTTCAATTGGACAGCAGCCTCTCTGGTTGGTAAGGCAAGTTGGAACATTCACAATTTCATTTGCAGGTCCTTGTCAAATTATGAAGCAGACGTGATCGCAAGTATCATCATTAGACAGTTATCATTGTAGAGAGCCTGGCTGAGTGATACTTTTGCATCCTGTGCATGGTATACATTAGTACTGTTTAACAAGCCCTCAGTGACTTTTCTTTGGTACAAACAACATGGCAGTATTACACATTTGTTAGTAGCTGCAATCTTCCACTCAAACTTATTATTAAACTTTCATCCAATTATAACTCATTTGAGAGCCTCACTCTTAGTGTCTCACATCCAAACTGGAAAACACAAAAACCAGTTCTACTTGTCATTGTGTACCGTCCACCTGTTCCTTACTCAGAGTTTTTAACTGAATTTCCAAACGTCCTGTCTGATTTAGTGCTTAGTTCAGATAAAATCATTATAGTGGGAGATTTTAACATTCATGTAGATGTTGAAAATAATAGTCTCAGCACTGCATTTGATTCAATATTAGATTCAACTGGTTTCACTCAAAATGTTGATAAACACACCCACTGTTTCAATCACACCCTTGATCTTGTTCTGACCTATGGCATCGAAATTGAACATTTAATAGTTTTTCCCCCAAATCCTATTTTGTCAGATCATTCTTTAATAACTTTTGAATTTAAGATGATGGGTCATGCAGCATTTGGAAGAAAATTCCACTACAGCAGATGTTCATCTGACAATACTGTTAATAAATTTAAGAAAATGATTCCATCTTTATTTACATCTATGCCATGTGGAGAGTGTAGAGAGCACAGTGGAGGGCAGCTGCCTCAATCCCACTCCCCTACCAAATTGATTATATTGTTGACAGTGCTGTAGCCTCACTGCGTGAAACGATTGATACTGTGGCTCCTCTGAAAAAGAAGTTAGTGAATCAGAGGAGATTAGCCCCATGGTATAATTTACATATTCGTACCTTAAAGCAGGCATCACGAAGGCTGGAAAGGAAGTGGTGTTCCACAAATTTAGAGGAAATTTTTCTAGCCTGGAAAAACAGTTTATTATCATATAAAAAAGTTCTGTGTAAAACCAGAACTGCATACTATTCATTACTAATAGAGGAAAATAAGAATCATCCTTTCTTGGGTTAACAAAAAGGACATCCAGGTATGCTGTGGCCTGTTACTAAATGGTGAAGACGACTTAGTGGACAAAAACTCCACTGGGAAGTGCCAATCCATCCAGTAGATTACACAGTAGAGTTAGTTACACAGTTGAGTTATTTGTAGAATTTTAGAATTTGCACTTAATTTACTGATATATAGTGGTATCTACATTCTGGAAACTAAAAGCCTCCATGGGTAAGCTGACCCATTCTCTTTCATCAGCTTTTGATGTGGAAACTGTGTCTTGCTTCACAATCTCCTCCTCCAAGACACCTCCTTGTGGGATACCAGCAACCAGAACCTGTACCTCTTTATTTAATTGACATGTGACACCTTCTACCACGCAGGGACTACTAATATTTTAACATCACTTATAATGATGAGTTTCCCTGCAGTGTCTGACAGAAACATAAAGCCCAGATCATATATCACATAAGGCATTTGCATTGCATTGCAGTAATTCCCTCTCAGGCACATTCCTGACTGGCCCAGGCCAATGTAGCAGTGAAACATATAGTACATGCTTATTACCTGCCAGCAAATCCCAATGACCTACTTTTACTTTTTTTACTCTTTCTTTAATTAATAAGATTCATATGCTTTGAGTGAGTAGCTTGTCGCTTCATCTTATGACACAAGACATGACTCTGTGTGTGTCAACATAGAATTCAAGTGGGCACAGTACTGAGCTCAAGGTTGTACCGGGCCTAAGGCAGGAAAATAGGTTCACATTCCAAGACTTATACCCTCTGACAATTTATGGCTGTAAAACTCTTAGTGACCTACTAAGGTAAACAACAGGGGATGTTGTTCTCAGTTGTCCAGAGGACTCCCATCTTAGAAAAACATTCTTAAAACTTACAACACAATAGGTTACTCTCTTGATTCACACATGACCAGTGAAATTTAACCCTCAAGGGTCAACGAACGCACCGGTGCGTTTTGTGGCATTTTCTCCTGATAATGCCAAATGAAACTTAAATTACTCCATCAGTTTTGCTCGTACAGATGAGAGCAATATATCAATCGAATCTGTAAAGGGACTAGTTTGATTTGTATACACTCATAATAACAACAAATTTTGTAAAATAAAGCAGACAGGGTGCACTCTCTGTTTGTCATCTCTCTTCACAGACATGTAAATAAAACAACCTGAATATCTCTAGAATTGCCTCATAAAAATAAGAAATATATGGCTTGAAATGTCTCCTTTTAAATGAAACAATTCAAGTCGAAAACAAATCATCACTTTTTATTTAATCCGTATGAACGTAAGGATCGGTACGTTTTCTCGTCTCACCTCATTATAACTAATGTGATCCTGCCTCATACTGAGTGCACTGTTCTATGGAATATGAATGTGATATCATATCTGAGGTGAACCAGGTAATTATGTACACGCCCCTGAGAAATGACATAAAACGTCAAGCTTCATCATAGAATTTACTTACTTTTTCTGTGCGTTTGGATGATGGCACGCTACACAGGTGAAGAAGTGCTTCGTATGTTCCAGACAGTGGCGAAGAGTTTACTTTGTCCTCAGGGGGAAATGCGACTCAGATGATGAATGTTTGCATTTGCATTGCATTGCAGTAATTCCCTCTCAGCCACATTCCTGACTGAAAGGCTGATTATGTGGGTCTTGGTCTTCTCAGGTAAATCACATGATTATTCATGATCAGACACACCTTGCTCAATATGTCTTTTCTAAATAAAAACTAGAAAATTTAAATCAGTGTATTGTTTTCTGTGAATGTGTGAACAAGATGACTTTCCCATTTTGAAGCAAATACTTTACGCTACAAGATGCATTTCTCAAATGTCTTCTGAACCAATGTTCTGTATGTGTTTTATGATCTTATTTCAGTGACTTAAAAATTTTAGTTTTTCACTAACCATGCATAAACACTTCTCAAAAACACAATCATGTATAAACTTGCTGCTCACATAATATTGTAGCCCAGTTTGTGCTGATTACAGTCGTATCAGACTTTAGCCACTATTATGTTTAAAAGCAACTGAAAAAAGCGGATATAGCCACCATACCAGATTGGTTGCAGCCTGGGTGCTGTTGATCTACAGGGAAATGTAGCAAGGCTTAAAGTTTAGGAGCAGGGTTCAAGCTTTTTTATCATGGTGTGGATGGAAAGAGGAATGGAGGTGGAGTTATCCTGAAGGAGGATTTTGCTAGGAATGTTCTGGAGGTGAAGAGAGTGTCAGATAGGGTGATGAGTCTGAAGCTGGAAGTTGAAGGTGTGATGTTGAATGTTGTCAGTGGTTATGCCCCACAGGTAGGATGTGAGTTAGAAGACAAGGAGAAATTCTGGAGGGAGATGGATGAAGTGATTCAGGGTATCCCTAGTGGTGAGAGAATGGTGATTGGGACAGACTTCAACGGACATGTTGGTTAGGGAAACAGAGGTGATGAGGAAGTGATGGGTAAGTTTGTTATGCAGGACAGGAATGCAGAACGACAGATGGGGCTAGACTTCACAAAAAGGATGGAAATGGCTGTAGTGAACACATTTTTCCAGAAAAGGGAGGAGGTGACATATAAGAGTGGAGGCAGGAGCACACAAGTTGATTACATCTTGTGCAGATGTTTTAACCTGAAAGAGATCAGTGATTGGTAAAGTAGTGGTTGGGGAGATTGTAGCCAGACAGCATAGGATGGTGGTGAGGAAGATGAAGAGGACAAGGATAGAGCAGAGGACCAAGTGGTGGAAGTTGAAAAAGGAAGTGTGTTGTGTGGCTTTCAGGGATGAGCTGAAACAGGCTCTGGGAGGTCAGGAGGTTCTTCCAGATGACTGGACAGCTACAGCTGAAGTGATCAGGAAGACAGGTAGGAGGGTACTTTGTGTGTCATCTGGAAAAAGGAAAGCAGATAAGGAGACTTGGTGGTGTAATGAGGAAGTTCAGGAGTGTGTTAAGAGGAAAAGGTTAGCTAAGAAGAAGTTTTGACACTGAGACGACAGAAGAGAACAGACAGGAGTACAGGGAGATGCAGCATAAAGCTTGGTGAGGCAGAGAGACAGAGATGGGAAGGATGTGCAGCAGGTTAGGGTGATTAAGGACAGGGATGGAAATGTGTTGACCGGTGCCCCACGTGTGATGGAAAGATGGAAGGAATACTTTGAAGAGTTGATGAATGAGGAAAATGTTAGCGAGCACAGAGTAGAAGAGGTGACTATTGTGGAGCAGGAAGTAGCAAAGATCAGTAAGGATGAAGTGAGGAAGGCATTGAAGAGGATGAAGAGTGGAAAGGCAGTTGGTCCTGACGACATACCTGTGGGGGTATGGAACAGTTTAGGAGAGGTGGCAGTAGAGTTTTTGACTGGGCTACTTAACAAGATCTTGGAGAGTAGGATGTCTGAGAAATGGAGAAGTGTACTGGTGCCCATTTTTAAGAACAAGGGAGACGTGGAAACCACAGGGGAATAAAGCTGATGAGTCACAATGAAGTTATGGGAAAGAGTAGTGGAGGCTAGGCTGAGGTCAGAAGTGAGCATCACATAGCAGCAGTATGGTTTCATGCCAAGAAAGAGTACCACAGATGCAATATTTGCTTTGAGAATGCTGATCGAGAAGTACTGAGAAGGCCAGAAGGAACTGAATTGTGTCTCTGTAGGAGTTGTTGTTTTGTATGAGGAAGTCTGGAGTGGCAGTGAAGTATGTTCGAGTGTTGCAGGACATGTATGAGAGCTATAAGTGAGGTGTGCTGTAGGTGTCACAGAGGAGTTCAAAGTGGAGGTGGGACTGCACTAAGGATCGGCTTTGAGCCCCTTCTTGTTTGCTGTGGTGATGGACAGGCTGACAGATGAGGTTAGACAGGAATCTCTGTGGACCATGATGTTTGCAGATGACATTGTCATCTGTAGTGAGAGCAGGGAGCAGGTGGAGGAAAATCTAGAGAGGTGGAGGTTTGCTCTGGAAAGGATAGCCACAGTAAAACAGAGTACATGTGTGTAAATGAGAGGGACTCAAGTAGAACAGTGAGGTTACAGGGAGTAGAGGTGAAGAAGGTGGAGGATTTTAAGTACCTAGGGTCAACAGTCCAGAGCAACGGAGAGTGTGGAAAAGAAGTGAAGAGATGTGTGCAAACAGGTTGGAACGGGTGGAGGAAAGTGTCAGGTGTGATGTGTGACAAAAGAGTGTCAGCAAGAATGAAAGGAAAGGTGTACAAGACAGTGGTGAGACCAGTAATGTTGTATGATTTAGAGACAGTGGCACTGAGAAAAAGACAGGAGGCAGAGCTGGAAGTAGCAGAGCTGAAGATGTTGACGTTCTCTCTAGGAGTGATGAGGATGGATAGGATCAGAAATGAGTACATCAGAGGGACAGCTCATGTTAGATGTTTTGGAGAAAAAGCCAGGGAAGCCAGATTGAGATGGTTTGAACATGTTTATGGGACAGTGAATACATTGGTAAAATGATGCTGAGGTTAGAGCTTCCAGGAAGGAGGCCCAGAGGAAGACCAAAGAGGAGGTTCTTGGATGTAGTGAAATAGGACATGAGTGCATGAGTTGGTGTGGGTGAGGATTATACAGAGGATAGGGTTGAATGGAGGCGGATGATTTGCTGTCGCGACCCCTGAAGGGAGCAGCCAAAAGGAAAAGAAGATTGTACATTTTTGGAATCAGGATTAACAATTCCTCAGCTGTTGTATTAACTTGTACATAGCTCAGGCTAATGAACAAGCTCCAATTATTGTACATTGTAGCAACCTAGCTCATTGATGTTCATCATTGATGCTAATCATTGCTGCTAATAATTAATGCTAATGCTATCAATGATATGCTAATGCTATCCACAATAAGCCTAATGCTAGCCATGCTACGCGAAAGCTAGAGGATTGCAAAGCTATGGCTGATGTTGTTTATACCAATGATCCAACAGTGCTAATCCAACATTAGCTGCTCATTCTTTTGCTGGTGCTATCATAGAATCAAACTGACTAGTAATTTCTAATTAGTCAAATTTTGTGACAATCCTCAGATTTAAAAACATATTTAAATCTAACTTTGATGACCAAAACTTAACTAAAATGTTAGGCTCCGTGGTGTTGGGAAAAATATTATTAGCAGTTACATTCCATTTAGCTTGTTAAATATTGTTTATGCACACATTGTTGCAAAGAGTTATGCTGACCTGACACACTAAAGAAAGAGGGTTAAAAGCGCTGTCTCCACGGTGTGAAAAGACACACAAGGTATTGAAAAGAGCGTAGGTTTCTGCAGAAGGAACACACCGCTTTCACTCACACTAATATTGCATACTAATATACCTATGTAGATGTAGATATGAATAGCAGGTTAAGAATGTGTTGTGACTCAGAGTAATTAGATACTGAAAGCTGAAGGCAGAGAAGCGACTGTACCTTGACACTGCTGAGTGGTGAATAACTCCAAATAAGGGAGGGACAGATAAGACTGTAGGAATGACAGATAAGACTAAAGCTTTTAACTTCCTAGATTCTCACAACAGTGCGCTAGGCCCCAGGGATTGGAGGAGATAAGTGCCAAGAGGCCAGGACTGAGCCCGAGCACCAACGAAGGGGAGTCAACCGGGACATCCCCAACCTGTAGTTAACCAATAAGATGTGATTTTTGGCTAACATATGTTTTCCTTTGTTTTGCCTCTCTCTCCTGCGAAGTTGGTTGCAGCTAGCTGCTTGCAGACTGCGATTTTCTGACCAGGAAGGGGTCCTTGTACAAGAGTTTGGAATTTCAATTAAAACTCGTGTGTGAACCAAAAGAATTTCTCCTCTGCTAATTTCCAATAAACGAACACGCTGACAGTGGCCACAAGTATGGCTACTAAGTTAAGACAAGCTAACTACTTTTTAGAAAAAGCAAGCCAAAGATTCCATTGGATATCTGAAAGACGAAATCAGAAAATGCACACAGTGCACAAAGACTCCATGGTGAGCTAACCTCTCAACTAGAGACAGCAGAGACAGAAAGAAATGAGTTGAGAGAAGAGAATTATCATCTTAAGCAGACACTTCTCCAGTGCGAAGAGGAGTTGACTGCAACAAAACACCTGCTTACTGAGGTAAAATCAGAACTAGTGGACCTGAAAACCCAACGAGCAGGTGCACAGCTGTCCCCTTGGCATGTTTCTTTAAGGGTCCATGATCCTTCTGTGATATCATCACCAGCACACACTCCATTTCTCCCTGATCATACTGATCAGTGTCTCACCATGCATGACGTTGATAAACTTGCATGACACATCAAATGCTTTGCCAGAGGGATCCTAGGACATCCATTCTTACTTGAGAGACATCGAGTTCTATCTACAAAGATTTCCTCAGGCGACAGCCTATGACAAAGTCTACCTAATCAGGTTAACATCCAACCATAATACTGATTTCAATGATCGGCAACATCACAGTGTTCAGAGACACTTCACACTGCTCTGACAAGTGTTAGAGCAGGAGTTCACTGATCTCTTAACCCAAACCGGGTTACTTGCTGCCCTGGAAGTCCAACAGAACCACCAGGAGCCTCCTATTTAATACTACCACAGACTCAGTCAAGTCTATTTTGGCTCCAGAAATTAAACTAACATGGAAGAAGATGCCCACTTTTAAGAAAAGACCAACCTGACCGTGCGCAGCCCTACACAAAGACTGTTCATGCCTTTGATACTTGAAAACACACTTCAGCACGATGCTCACTTAGACACTGCTGCAGATATCACAGTGATGTCATTGCCGCTCTTTGATAAACTACACAAGTTGACAAGTGCAAGTCCAGCCATATGCTCCTTTTGGGACCACTTTTACGGGGGACAAAGTCGAAAAACTTCCCACCACTAAACCAACCAGAATAGTCGACCAAAAAGAAACTCAGAAACCACAAAAGTAAAAATGATGATGAAACAAAACAGCATCAAACCCCTACAGGACTTGTCGGGGACAAAAATACCCCAGTACGATTATAAGTACAGCAAATACCTACATTCTAAGCCTAAACCACAGGCTACATAAGAGAAAGTCCCAGTGTTATAATAAAAACTAATAAAATAAATTTTGTTTAATTTTTACTTCACTTGTGTATATTACTGATCTAACTAATCCACTTAACCACCAAGTGGTTAACAAGTGGGGGAGGAAGAAAAAAGGGAGTATAAATATGTCCCTACATATATAGTCCAGAAAAACTGAGGAAAGTTCTGAAATAGTTTCAAATCAAAGAGCTTCAAAGAAAAGATCACTCAGTGAAACAAAAGATAACTGATTAGTGGGTTCCTTACCAGCAGAGCTTGCTCACTCACTCACACCACTGACCGGACTACAGTCCTGTGAATTTTCGAACAAATAAGTCAGCACCAAATTCTCAAGTTAAGTCACAGATGTATAAATGCCGCATTCACCTCACAAGTCTATGCTAACATCTAACTGACTACATGACAGTTGATTGCCACATGGAAAAATAATCTTTTGTGAAAAACCAAATTACCCAAACTTTGATATAGCTACATTAGATCAAGTCTACATTTTAGATTTTTTCCTCTCTTCTTTCATTACTTACTCTTTGTCCCCTTTGTTTATGATTTTAGCCTCAGGCCAATAGGAAGAAACCAAACTAATCTTAGTAGAAGCCATACAGCCACCTCACTAATCTTAGTAACATGCTCCTTAGCCTACTCAGCCTACCCATATGGCCACTTATGATAAAAATAAAGAGAGACCAATCAGTTTCTTGTTGAGACATCCGTTGTGTAACAGTTCTCAACCAACTACCACAAGCTCCTGCCTCCAAGAGATTATATCAGCCTTCACACCTGCCACGCCTTGGTCCATTGACAATTCACCAGCTCACTGCCGTGTGACCAAGTGAATTGAGTTGGAGATATGTAGCGGACCTAAGGCAGGAAACTGGGTTCACATTCCAAGACTTGTACCCTCTGACAATTTATAGCTGTAAAACTCTTAGTGACCTACTAAGGTAAACAACATGGACGGTATAGGCACTGTCAAGACTCCATTTGATAAAGAGCAGATCACTGGGTCTTGACAAAGAAACCCCCCTTTTTCTTTACATCCTGCCATAAATACTTTGAAACTACTCCCCTTTCAGGCTAGACCCGAAACCTATACAATAATTTATGAGCTGGTCTTCATATCCTGTCCTTATTTCTTCTTTGATTGTTAAATATGTAACATGTGTGACCTGACCTATACAGAGCATCCCTGTCAGACTATGGTGTGATATAGATAATCTGCTATTGTTTATTGATATTCATGCTTGTAGTTATTCCATATAACTATAAAGTAATTGATTTTATTTTATGATGTTGATGAACTATTGACTCTGGTCAGTTACTAAGTGTTTGAACTTTGCTGGGTGGAAAAAGAAATTATTGTTCCCATCTTAGAAAAACATTCTTAAAACCTACAACACAATAGGTTACTCTCTTGATTCACACATGATTCTCCAGCTGACCATCTTACATCAACCAACTTCAGGAGACAACCCTGCAGCGGCCAGATGGAGGATGAGGAAAGGCGACAACGGGACTCCAGTCCTGCAGCCCAGGATTTTGGAGAATGCCTCCATCTCTCCTGGAAACCTGCCAGCAGACTGCAGTCGGACCAGCCCACATTGGAACGGACCGAGCTTCAGTAAACCTGAGGACAACTGTGGCTGTGCTGGTTGTCTCACACTAATCAGTTGGCCTCCATAGTTACATAAGCACAGGCCTACACAGTTTCCTCCGAAACTGTGTTTAGACCTGGCTCAAACACATGACATAAATTAATTTAAAGATTTCTTTTCCACCACTGCAAACAACCTACTGTTAGATTGTCATAATGTTTTATTCTTTAATTCAGCTAGTTGTCAGATCAGTTCTCCCTCCATTTCCCCCTATGTAAATGGCATGTATATATTGTAAATAGCTGAATAAATCTTAAAAAGACAACTGTGACTGGTATCAATAATGTTATTTCACACAGTAAATACGTCACTGAATCGGGAGAACTCTCCCTCAGATTGTAGACTTGTATTACTTATTAATTGACTGGTTGATCTGCCATCACAGGATCTGGAGCCTTAAATTATTAAAATGGTTTATGATATTCATAATTCATAAACCCGACATAATACACCTTCATGTTCAATACACATATATATATATATATTTAAAATTGCTACAAGGTCATTCATCTTTGGTAATGCAAAAATGCAAAAATATGTATATTTAACACATACCCTGCTTGCTTATCTGTCGTAATAAAAAAAGTGCCCGCCATACAGCCTAAAATAATGGACACTTATTATTGTCTTATTATTTCCTTTGAACTTATAGCTGTATGTGCTTCCTGCTGAAACCATTCAGCACTACAGACCCACATACTTGATGCAATTTAACTGAGCTCAGTTGCTGCTGAATACCTGGTCTGCACTTTTGTGGCGGGAAGGATGCACAGCACTTGATATATTTAGAGGTCTGTACCTGATACATACACAGGGAAAGAAACTCAAATATCATCAGTATCACATGCCATTACAGTATCTGAAACCAAGAGACCTTTCCTGCAAATCAGAGATGAAATTAACAGGAAATAGTAGATATTACCTAGAGTTTGTTCATCATGGCAGGTTTAAAGAAAGGTGTTAAGATTAAGGTTTACTCTGGAGTTCATGTCCTGTTATAGATTTGCATTTACGCTTTGCCTTTTTATTCAGAACACACATCTTTTTATGTGGTCAGATGACATGTCGCACAACCAATAACTATACAAGGGGGGATGTAGGAAGCCTGCTTCTGGGTTTGGATCTACATAGGAAGTAGCCATTTGCTCCATCAAACCCTGGCTCCCATTACCTTTCGTTGAAAAATCAGCGCCAATTACTAAGTCACCATTGTTTTTTTTTTATCTTGTTCATTTCTATATAAGTTCCTATAGCCTTTAGGTTAAGTCAAGAAGCTCAAGACCATTTGTAAAACTGTCTTTGTTTGATTTTCATTGAGTAATCAACAACATGGCTTGTTCAGCATATAATTGTTCTAATAGACCTTCAAGGAACTCTCCAGTTTTTTCAGTAAGTAAATTTAAAAATCTAATAATGAAAATGTATTGAACAAAATCTGGCATCTTTTGCCATAGTTACATAGGCACAGACCTACACAGTTTCCTCCGAAACAGAAATAATATGCTCATTATTAGCTCATAATTAATTGATAATGATGGAGCCAGATATATTGTTTTTCTTGATTTATATTATTTTGGAAGAAAATTAGATGCTTCGCCACAGCGTCAGCAAGCAATGTATATCAGTGTGTAACTTTTCTTTTGGCCATCAGTGTAAACTTTAGCTAACGTTAGTGTACTACAGTAATAGCATTTTTATTTTAGATAATTGTATATTCACTTTAACCACTTTGCCACTTGTATCCACTATGTTCATTTTTTGTCACCTTCCGCAAACAATGCTGGGATATGTTGGACCGCAAAGGATACATCAGATGCAGCCTTTCAGGGGAAAGAAGGCCACATTTGTTGGCAGCATTTTAAGCATTTGAAATGGCACAGCCTTGTCGTGACACGCAATTGGCCTTCAAATACACACTCTGAATTGAAGGATGAAGCCCCTGAATTGGGAAACAGCTACTGCCCTATTGTCCAAATATGTTGCTTCTGGTTCCACAAAAGCAACAGGGCAATGTACCTAATGGCCAAAAATGGTGACTGAATTGGCATCATTCTCACGTTACGCAATGCTATGGGTGATTTCACCTTGTATCGGTCCACCCCCATACACCGTCAATGTGTACAACTACATTTTTTTTTGCTGCATTCTGAGATCATAGAATGCATTGGATGAGAAAGGCTATGAATGGAGAACCTTCACTGACCACTACATCTCTGATAGCTGACAAAACAGACTGTTGTCCTAAATAACATTTGAACTTGTGTGAACATGCTCACCTTCCAGTTCTTTAGGTGATGCTGGGTAATTGACCCCTCCTGCCTCCACCAGTATCTTTCATCTGAAAAAAGAAAACAACAGTAACAAGGAAAGGAACTCTTTATTAGGAGTATAATTGACTGTTCTTTTTAAATACTTTATGGAAGGAGTTCCAGCCTTCCCACTCTTTAATAACAAGGTACATGTACTTTTGTTAAATCTGTATTTAGGAAATGCTATTTGTTGTGTGTAGAGAGGAATGTTTTATCATGACCCATGATTAAAAAAAAGGAAGTAAATATGCTTTATGGAAAACTCTAGTGCCATTTTCTCAAATTCAAATTAATAAACAAATGACACAAATCGCACTGTTTCACTGTTTCTGCCAGATCAGTAAATTCACAGTTGAAGGCAGTAATGCTTAATAAGATTTGAGTCTCAGGTCTGGGCTCAGTGTTTTTTCTGGTCTGACACACTTGTCTAGGTTTTGTAGGGATTTTAAGTTGTCTTCATCTTGGTCCCTGTTTGGACTAATTTTAAAAGATTAACTTTTCTGGGACTTGACTGTATTTTAAATGGATGTGTCTTCAGTTCAGCATGAAGTTTCCCATTACTATTAGCTGTCACTGGCCATTTAACACCTCCATTAGAGAGGCTAGTGGGTCGATGACTTGAATATGTAAACTAGTGCTCTTTTTTTTTCTAGTTTTGATAGGAACTAGCAGGAGAGATCAAATCCTGAACAGAATTTAAAATCATTCTCCTCAAATACAAATCCCTTCATGACCAAGCTCCTTTGAACGATCTGTATGATCCCAATAGAACACAGGTGACCCTGAACCATCCCTTATTTATGATGCTTTAGGCCTAGACTGCAGAGGACTCCCCATTGGTGCACTAAATTCCTTGGCTTCACTGGTCCTCAGGTCAAAGTGTCCTTGGGCAAGACACTGAACCCCGAGTTGCCCTTAGTATGAGGGTGTGAGTGAATGGTTAAATTGACAAATAGTGTAAAAGCACTTTGAATACACTTGAGTGTAGAAAAGCACTATACAAGTATAACACCATTTACCATGTTTCAAGATGACTGTTGCATCAAATGTAAAATGCTTTTTTCAGTGTACATTTGGAAATGTTGGAAAAGCATCTATACATCTAAATATATGAATTTCGACATGACAAATCCCATGTTGACAATAAGAATTTGGTAGAAATAGTAATTGTCAAGATATTGGCTATTTATAAATTAATATTTATTTATCTAGTCACCTAGACCCAGTCCAGGTGGTGGGAGACGCCACGCTAACATCCCTCCTGGAGAATGCATCTCGATGCATGAGACTGTGATAACACTGGGCAGCTCTGTCAGTAACAGACTGCTCCACAAATCTGTGACAGAGTGCTACTGCAGGTTCTTCCCTCCTGCTGCTCTCACACTGTACAGCAGCACTGCTCCAATGTAGACATAACTCCCCACATCGTTAGTTGACCAAAAAACTGTTCATATTCTACTACACCAGAGTGCAATATTCAAGGATTTTTAAATTTTTTTTATATTTTTATTATAGTTATTATTTGATTTTACTATATTCTTATTGTATATACTTTGTAAATAACTTTACAATTACTAAATAAGTCTGTATTAATTAAGGCATTGCGACACAGATAATCTGTATCAGTGTTTTTCCAGGATGCAGCCTTAGAGGAACTGTGGTTTGAATTTAGTTAAATCAATCCATGAGGTGGTTGCCAGTTCACAACATAGTATAATATTTTGGCCATGAAAAGTGCAGCAGCGTATTTTTCTTTCATGCATTCATTGGATGTGATGACAGACTTCTGTGGTAAAGGCAAAAGGACTGCATGGCAAACCTGGGAAGTTTGCCCAAAGGTGTCTTGGGTCTTCCAGAAACTTAGTCAGAACCCACCTGTTACAAATGATGCAGATCTTGGCATTCTTGAAAAGTTTGTCATTACAATGTATGACAAGAAACTCAGACGAAGGGCTGGCCGGAAACTCAGACAAAGGGCTGGCCTGAAACTCAGGTGAGTGGCTGGCTGAAGACTGAGATAAAGAGCTAGCTGCGAGCACAGGTGAGTGGCTGGCCGAAGATTGAGATGAAGGGCTAGCTGGAAAATCAGGGAAATGGCTGGCCAGAGACTGAGATGAGAGACAGGCCGGAGACTGAGACGAGGTGCTTACCTGAAGCTTCGGTTGAGAGCCTTGCCAGACACTGAGGTGAAGAGCTAGCTGTGGGCTCAGGTGAGTGGCCAGCCAAGGCTTTAGGCAGCTGGAAGGGGACCTCAGCGGGGACACTGTCGTCGGCGCACCGAGGTTCTGGAATCCTTTAGCGGAACCTCAGGGGGGATGCTGTCGTTGGCACACTGAGGCTCTGAAAGCAGGGCTGGAGCCTCAGCGGGGATGCTGTCGATGGCACACTGAGTTTCTGGAATCCTGGGTAGAACCTCAGCGGGGGCACTGTCGTCGGCACACTGAGGTTCTGGAGGCAGGACTGAGGCCTCAGTGGGGACGTTGCCGTCGGCACACTGAGGTTCTGGAGGCAGGACTGAGGCCTCAGTGGGGACGTTGCCGTCGGCACACTGAGGCTCTGGAAGTAGGACTAGAGCCTCAGCAGGGAGGCTGTTGTCAGTGCACTGAGGTTCTGGAGTCCTGGGTGGAACCTCAGCAGGGACACTGTCGTCGGTATACTGTGGTTCTCAAGTCTGTCTCTTAGGACACCGGTGATGCTGTCGTCAAGGCTGCAGGACAGGGGAGTCTGGTGATGGTGCTGGAGACTCTGACTGCTGCGGCACTGGAGACTCGTTTTGAGAAGGCAGCTCTGGGCTCCGGCCAGAGGGCAGCTCTGGGATTTGGTGAGAGAACAGTCCTGGGCTCTGGCGAGAAGGCAGCTCCGGGCTCCAGGAGTGAGAGCTCAGGCTGAGGACGTGAATCTGGCAGGCAGGCTGGGGACTCGGACACACTGGTTGGAGATGAAGTCGACCCCCTCCCATGTCGTCGTCATCAGGTTGGAGGAGAGCAGTCAGCGGGAATTGGGGTGAAGTCCCGTGGAGCGAGGGTCGCCAGGGAGTGAGCCTTGAGCTCCTGTCAGGCGGCATCAGTGACTGAGGAGCTGGTGATGAAGCCTGGAATGCCACCGAAAAAACACGGGAAGCCAGCCGGGAAAGCAGGAGAGCCAGCACTGATGCTTGAAAATTCGGTGGCCTGGTGAGCCGGTGGGGAAACCAGGGATGTCTGCGGAGAAGACATCCACGAGGCATCACCGCCTTGCCTTATGGATGGGGAGTTGCTGGCTCCTGCACACTTTCAGCAGGGTGTGCAGGGAGGAAAAAAGTTCTAAAAACGTCCTTACGCTCTCCTCAGGACAGCCAGGTGGGGGGTGCCAAAGCAGCCGCTCCTGCTGGGTGATCGCAGCAAGCGGTAGTTGGGGGAGAATTAAATTAAATTCAATTCAATTTTATTTATATGGCGCCAAATCACAATACAAATCATCTCAAGGCACTTTACAAAAACTAAAAACCCAACAAATCCCTTATGAGCAAGCACTTGGCGACAATGGAGACGAAAAACTCCCTTTAATGGAAGAAAACCTCCAGCAGAACCGGGCTCAGTTTGGGCGGCCATCTGCCTCGACCGGTTGGGCTGAGTGGATAGAGGAGAGAGAAAAGAACCGCAACAATAAACAACAAATAGACACTGCAGGTTGGTCGGGCGAGTAACTGCACATCAGCGATATACAGCTCCAGGACCATGGACACCTGCAGAAGGTACAGAGAGAGAACAGAGAGAGAGGGAGAGAGCAATTTCAATTTTCAATTTTCAATTTATTTGTATAGCGCCAAATCACAATACAAATCATCTCAAGGCACTTTACAAAAACTAAAACTAAAACTAAAAACCCAACAATTCCCTTATGAGCAAGCACTTGGCGACAGTGGAGAGGAAAAAACTCCCTTTAACGGAAGAAAAAAAACCTCCAGCAGAACCGGGCTCAGTTTGGGCGACCATCTGCCTCGACCGGTTGGGGTGAGTGGATAGAGCAGAGAGAAAAGAACAGCAACAATAAACAACAAATAGACACTGCAAGTTGGTGGGGCCAGTAACTGCACATCAGCGATAAACAGCTCCAGGACCAGGGACACCTGCAGAAGGTACAGAGAGAGAGAGAGAGAGAGAGAGAGGGAGGGAGAGAGCACAAACTAGGGGAGAGAGAGAGCACAAGGTTAGTAACATTCAATGGTGGAATATACATGAGGTGGGAGGGGGGGTGTTAGGGTAGGGGAGCTCAGTGCACCGATGGTCCTCGGTGTAGTCTAGGCCTATAGCAGCATAACTAACTAAGGGATGGTTCAGGGTTGCCTGAAGCCAGCCCTAACTACAGTGGGTACGGAAAGTATTCAGACCCTTTTAAATTTTTCACTCTTTGTGTCATTGCAGCTATTTGCCAAAATCAAAAAAGTTCATTTTATTTCTCATTAATGTACACTCAGCACCCCATCTTGACAGAAAAAAACAGAAATGTAGAAATTTTTGCAAATTTATTAAAAAAGAAAAACTGAAATATCACATGGTCATAAGTATTCAGACCCTGTGCTCAGTATTGAGTAGAAGCACCCTTTTGAGCTAGTACAGCCATGAGTCTTCTTGGGAATGATGCAACAAGTGTTTCACACCTGGATTTGGGGATCCTCTGCCATTCTTCCTTGCAGATCCTCCCCAGTTCTGTCAGGTTGGATGGTGAACGTTGCTGGACAGCCATTTTCAGGTCTCTCCAGAGATGCTCAATTGGGTTTAGGTCAGGGCTCTGGCTGGGCCAGTCAAGAACGGTCACAGAGTTGTTCCGAAGCCACTCCTTTGTTATTTTAGCTGTGTGCTTAGTGTCATTGTCCTGTTGAAAGGTGAACCTTTGGTCCAGTCTGAGGTCCTGAGCACTCTGGAAGAGGTTTTCTTCCAGGATATCTCTGTACTTGGCTACATTCATCTTTCCTTCAATTGCAACCAGTCGTCCTGTCCCTGCAGCTGAAAAACACCCCCACAACATGATGCTCCCACCACCATGTTTCACTGTAGGGATTGTATTGGGCAGGTGATGAGCAGTGCCTGGTTTTCTCCACACATACCGCTTAGAATTAACGCCAAAAAGTTCAATCTTGGTCTCATCAGACCAGAGAATCTTATTTCTCATAGTCAGGGAGTCCTTCATGTGTTTTTTGGCAAACTCTATGTGGGCTTTCATGTGTCTTGCACTGAGGAGAGGCTTCCGTCGGGCCACTCTGCCATAAAGCCCCGACTGGTGGAGGGCTGCAGTGATAGTTGACTTTGTGGAACTTTCTCCCATCTCCCTCCTGCATCTCTGGAGCTCAGCCACAGTGATCTTTGGGTTCTTCTTTACCTCTCTCACCAAGGCTCTTCTCCCACGATTGCTCAGTTTGGCTGGACGGCCAGGTCTAGGAAGAGTTCTGGTCGTCCCAAACTTTTTCCATTTGAGGATTATGGAGGCCACTGTGCTCTTAGGAACCTTGAGTGCTGCAGAAATTCTTTTGTAACCTTGGCCAGATCTGTGCCTTGCCACAATTCTGTCTCTGAGCTCCTTGGGCAGTTCCTTCGACCTCATGATTCTCATTTGCTCTGACATGCACTGTGAGCTGTAAGGTCTTCTATAGACAGGTGTGTGCCTTTCCTAATCAAGTCCAATCAGTTTAATTAAACACAGCTGGACTCCAATGAAGGAGCAGAACCATCTCAAGGAGGATCAGAAGAAATGGACAGCATGTGAGTTAAATATGAGTGTCACTGCAAAGGGTCTGAATACTTATGACCATGTGATATTTCAGTTTTTCTTTTTTAATAAATTTGCAAAAATTTCTACATTTCTGTTTTTTTCTGTCAAGATGGGGTGCTGAGTGTACATTAATGAGAAATAAAATGAACTTTTTTGATTTTGGCAAATGGCTGCAATGACACAAAGAGTGAAAAATTTAAAGGGGTCTGAATACTTTCCGTACCCACTGTATATGCTTTGTCAAAGAGGAAGGTTTTAAGTCTAGCCTTAAAAGTACAGAGAGTGTCTGCCTCCTGAACCCAGACTGAGAGCTGGTTCCACAGGAGAGGAGCTTGATAGCTAAAGGCTCTGCCTCCCATTCTGCTTTTGAGAACTCTGGGAACCACAAGTAGGCCTGCACTCTGAGAGCGAAGTGGTCTATTGGGATAATATGGTACTATGAGGTCTTTAAGGTATGAAGGAGCTTGATTATGAAGGGATTTGTATGTGAGAAGAAGGATTTTAAATTCTATTCTATATTTTACAGGGAGCCAATGAAGAGAAGCCAATATAGGAGAAATATGATCTCTCTTGCTAGTTCCTGTCAGGACTCTGGCTGCGGCATTCTGGATTAATTGGAGGCTTTTTATTAAGATATTAGGACATCCAGATAGTAATGAGTTACAGTAATCTAGCCTTGAGGAAACAAATGCATGGACTAGTTTTTCTGCATCATTTTGAGACAGGATGTTCCTAATTTTGGAAATGTTGCGCAGGTGAAAGAATGCAGTTCTAGAAATTTGTTTTATGTGTGAGTTAAAGGACATGTCCTGGTCAAAAATAACTCCAAGGTTTTTTACAGTAGTGCTGGAGGCCAGGGCTATGCCATCTAGAGTAGCTGTAATCTTAGAAAAGTTATTTCTGAGGTTTTTAGGTCCAAATGGGGCAGTCATGGCCTAATGGTCAGGGACCTAAAAATTGCAGGTTCGAGTCTCAGGTCTGGCAGGAATTGTCGGTGGCACGGAGTGAATAGTCATCGCCCTGTCCACCTTCAATACCATGACTGAGGTGAGACCTTTGAGCAACGTACTGGACCCCCAACTGCTCCCTGGGCACCGCAGCACTGGCTGACCACAGCTCCGGGTGTGTGTTCACGGTGTGTGTGTTTACTGCTGTGTGTGTGCACTTGGGTGGGTTAAATGCAGAGCAAAAATTCCGAGTATGGGTCACCATACTTTCACTTTCAAATACAATAACTTCTGTTTTCTCTGAATTTAAAAGTAAAAAGTTACTGGTTATTCAGGCCTTCATGTCAGTTAGACACGGTTGAAGTCTGGTTAATTGTTTTGTGTTAACAGGTTTCAAAGATAGATACAGCTGAGTGTCATCTGCATAGCAGTGGTAATTAATAGAGTGCTTCCTAATGACATAGCCTAAAGGAAGCATGTACAGGGTGAACAGAATCGGTCCTAGCACAGAGCCTTGTGGAACTCCATAACTAACTTTTGTGCATGTGGAAGGTTCATCATGGACATGAACGAACTGGAATCTGTCCGATAAATAGGATTGGAACCGTTTTAACGCTGTTCCTCTGATATCAGTCATATGCTCCAGTCTCTGTAATAAGATGTTGTGGTCAATAGTGTCGAATGCAGCACTAAGGTCTAGGAGGACAAGTATAGAAACAAGTCCATTATCTGAGCCTAAGAGAAGATTGTTGGTGACTTTTAACAGTGCTGTTTCTGTACTATGAAGTGCTCTAAATCCTGATTGAAAATCTTCAAATAGTTCATTCCTGTGTAAGTGTATAGCTAGGTATAGAAAGCATCTGCGGAATTTTATCTCTAATAGTTGTGATTTTACTTGTAAAGAAACTCATAAAGTCATCACTCCTGAGAGCTAAGGGAACACTGGGCTCAACAGAGCTGTGACTTTTTGTCAGCCTTAATAAACTGTTTTTCTAGGCTAGAAAAATTTCCTCTAAATTTGTGGAATGCCACTTCCTTTCCAGCCTTCGTGATGCCTGCTTTAAGGTACGAATATGTAAATTATACCATGGGGCTAATCTCCTCTGATTCACTAACTTTTTTTCAGAGAGGCCACATTATCAAGCATTTCACGCAGTGAGGCTACAGCACTGTCAACAATATGATCAATTTAGTAGGGAGTGGGATTGAGGCAGCGGCCCTCCACTGTGTTGGTACTTGGCATATGGCATAGATGTAAATAAAGATGGGATAATTTTCTTAAATGTATTAACAGCATTGTCACATAAAGATCTGCTGTAGTGGAATTTTCTTCCAAATGCTGCATGATCCATCATCTTGAAATTCAAAAGTTATTAAAGAATGATCTGACAAAATAGGATTATGGGGAAATACTATTAAATTTTCAAATTTGATGCCATAGGTCAGAACAAGATCAAGGGTGTGATTGAAACAGTGGGTGGGCTTGTTAACATGTTGAGTGAAACCAACTGAATCTAATATAGAATTAAATGTAGTGCTGAGACTATTATTTTCAACATCTACATGAATGTTAAAATCTCCCACTATAAAGACTTTATCTGAACTAAGCACTAAATCAGATAGGAAGTCTGGAAATTCAGTTAAAAACTCTGAGTAAGGACAGGTGGACGGTACACAATGACAAGAAGAAGTGGTTTTTTGTATTTTCCGGTTTGGATGTGAGAGACTAAAAGTGAGGCTCTCAAATGAGTTATAACTGTTCCGAGGATGAGAGTTTAATAATAAGTTTGAGTGGAAGATTGCAGCTACTCCTCCACCTTGACCTGTGCTTCGAGGAACGTGACAATTTTTATGACTGAGGGGGGTTGATTCATTTAGACTGACATATTCATCCTGCTGTAGCCAGGTTTCAGTAAGACATAGTAAGTCAATTTGGTGATCAGTTATCAAATCATTTACTAACAGAGATTTAGATGAAAGAGACCTAATATTTGATAATCCGCATCTGGCTGTTCTGTTTTTCTGTTCGATAAGAGGAGTGGTCTTAATTTTTATTAGGTTTTTATGAATAACTCCTCTTCTGTTAACATCTGATTTATTTGATTTATGTGTTCGAGGGGCAGACACAATCTCTATGCGGTTTGAGGGAGGTGACGGCTCTAAGGAAAGAGAGGCGTTTTATACTGAGTCTCTGCATCCCGGTCCCCACCCTGGATTGTCAGGCTTTAGGTCGGCTAATAAACTCGGCCAAATTTCTAGAGATGAGAACTGCACCATTCAAAGTGGGATGGATGCCGTCTCTCGCTACCAGACCGGGTTTTCCCCAGAAAGTGGCCCAATTGTCTATGAAGCCCACATCGTTTGCAGGACACCACCTAGACAGCCAGTGACGGAATGACGACATGCGGCTAAACATGTTATTGCTGGTCAGATTGGGGAGGGGTCCAGAGAAAAATACGGAGTCCGACATTAATTTGGCGAAGTTACACACCGACTCAACATTAATTTTAGTGACCTCCGATTGGCGTAATCGGGTGTCATTGCTGCCCACGTGAATAACAATTTTTTCATATTTACGATTAGTCTTAGTCAGCAGCTTCAATTTGACTCGATGTCGCCCACTCTGGCCCCAGGAATACATTTGACTATGGTCGCTGGTGTCTCTAGCTTCACGTTTCTGACTATGGAATCGCCAATTATCAGAGTGGGTTTCTGAGCGGGAAAAATCTATTAGAAACGTGAACAGGCAGGTGATGAGCCGTGAGCTTCTGCTTAGGAGTACGTTTCCATTGGACCGTCACCCAGGATAATTCTCCGGGCTGCTCCAGAGCTGCCCTTGGACCACTAACAGACCCTGAGCCTGAGCTCGGTGGCTCTACACCTGCCAACGGGGCAAGGCTAGCTGGCTTTTGTTCAAAGGTGCAGAGCCACGCTTCCAAATCAGTTATCCTCGCCTCCAAAGCTAGCAGAACCCTGCACTAATTACAGGTATCATTTTCACTAATGTAGGCAGACGAATAACTAAACATGTGACACACTGAGGCGAAAAGAGAGAGAGGGAGAAGCCATGTTACTAGCAAGCTAAGCTAACTGGTGTGTCTAACAAGCAATTAAAATGGGTGGTGACCAAACACACAGAGAGGGAAATGGCCAATGTCACCATACAGCAACCCCAGCCATCCTCCTTCCAACAGTGTATTCTCTCCCCTAAACTCTAAGGTGTATGTAGTGAGTTGGTTCAGCTTCCTGACTAGCACCACCAACCACCCTACCCACTCAAACACCACCCAGGGTGCCACCAGCCCCAATTCATGAGCACCCTCATTCTGAAAGTATTAATACATATTGGCATCCAAAATTTCTGGTTTAGGGTTATATATGATAAGGAGATAAAAGAACTGGTTCATATAATAAAAGATAACAGTTTTATTCCTTTCATCCATCCATTATCTATATTATTCCTATTTAGGGTCACAGGTCTGCTGAAGCCTATCCCAGCTCTCTTTGGTTGAAAGGCAGCGGTACACCCTCGACAGGTCACCAGTCCATCACAGAGCCACATATAGACCACACACACTCACACTCACCCCTATGGACAATTTAGAATCCCCAATCAACCTAACATACTTGTTTCTTGGACTGTGAAAGGAAAGCCGGAGTATGTGGAGAGAACCCCCACAAACACAGGAAGACCATGCACACTCCACACAGAAAGTTCCCTAGTTTTATTGCATGTCATGAATTAGTATCTAGTATGGCATTACTAGGGATATGTTTTTTCAGCACCTACATTTTAAATGCATAATTCAGGCAAAATTTAAACTAAATGAGTGGAATCTAGAACTGCCCAAAGACATCTTGAAACTCTCACCCCCTAAACTACTATCAAAAATATATCTAAGTTGACTAAACTAACTTTGATTAGCTCTTCTGGAACAGAAAGCTCAGAGTTTCCCATCTTAGGGTTCATCAACTCAGAGTTTTCTGAAATACACCCCATGTTTTCTATAACCCCTGCCTCTACCTCATGATTTGGAAGTGATTTTGCAGTGCCCATTAAGGTTGCACTGCAAAGCAATTTAACTGTCTCCCCTGCAAATACACCTTCATTGTTTTGTATCAGTGCAAAGTGAGTATTTTCTAGCTGACTACACCATGTCAGGTTGAATTACAGCGTGACAGGCTCGTTCAGTAAACATGTCAATAGTAGCTAGTGTCACTGTAGCTAATATTTGGCAAAAATAGCAGGGGGTTTATTGAAGCGAAGCAGCATAATTGGTGGAAGTATGTTGTAGACTTTGTGCTGAAGATGGATGTCTTAGTACCATGTCTGATTCTAGTGCAAAGTCACTCCCCTGGCAATGTGGTTATTGTCTTAATAAGGGTAGAGTTTGGCCTGTAGACAAACAGAAATGGTAATGGTAATGCTTCAATGCTAAAAACAAAATAAATTAAATTAATGTTAATTAGAAACATGCAATCATCTGTCATGGCTGTAGATTAATCATTATGTTTGTTCATATAAGACTCTTTTCTATTTTCATATCAATATTTTTTTTTATAGAAGCCAACACGTGTTGAAATATTTTTCCTATGCTTCACTGTGATGGTTCAGCTGCCTCAAACCAGTGAAACCAGTGTTGTGACTGGCTGAGTTAATGGTTTATAAAAATAAAATTCAGTCTGTATTCCTCTCAGCCTAGCCATTTTACACTTGCATTTATTGATGCCTAACACTTTGTGTTCATAGTTCTGCTTGAGTCACTGAAATAATATATTTATTTTAAATGTACATTAAAACCTCAAAACTATAGTACAAGCAGATTCATTCAAAGCCCCACAGTTTTACTGGCTTACATGTTTATGGATAATTTGCTATCAAACAATTCATCTGGCTACCCAACCGTTGAAATTTTAGAGTAGCTACTATGTGCACCAGCTCCGTGGTGCTGGACAGATAATACACAGTGTATCACAGCTTGTTTATTGAAAGCAGCTGCCAACTGCACCTGGAAAGGGGCTTGAATGATGAGCTGATAAACCATGACATATGTATGACCTGTCAATAAAACCAAAACATATAAACTAAATAAGAGCTCCTGTTGTAGACCATCACTAGGTGCTCATTCCCTATGAGCCTTCTCATAATTAATTAATATTCAAGTAACCTACATGCCTACATGTAGGCTACTAAAAAAGTCCACTTGTCATTTTGGTAACCATGTGTTCTTGCCCAAATAAAAACTTATCAAACCAAAGCATCTGATAGTAATATTCTTGGCAAATGGATTGTGGTTCTGTGAAGATTACAGAAAGCATTTAAATGTTGCCTTAACACATTACAGTGATGTACTTAAAATAGACACTTGGACAAGGAACCAAGTTACTACTGACCTGAAGGCTCAGTCCAACAAAACACTGTTAAAAAAATTTTGTCCCTCTACTAGGAATCATTATCATCATCATTGGAATCGGATGGAAAAATAATGAAACCAGCTGTCTGGAGATGTGCTTATGTTTATTATGTTTTTTCACACAATACAGAATTTCTAATAAGATATTTTCTTACAGTAATGATTGCCATATTAAAACCTAAAATCAATTATTAATTCAATAGTTATAGCTCATTTTATGTAGATATAGACTGCGGGGGTATTCTGACATATATATTCTGGCAATCTCTCTTTCTTTCTCTCTCCTTCTGTCTTTATAACAATAACAGTAATTTTGAATAGATACTGTAGTTTTGTGTACAGGGTATGATGCCATATTTTTTCTGGGAGCTCAAATTAGGCCCTAGAATATGACCTTCTAAAAGAGAACTATGCAGCCTACAATATCTGTTTTTATTTGCTTAAATGTGACTGATCAGTGATGGAGATAAAGCCATGAGTCATGAATTGCTGCAACTCAACATCAGCAAAATGTCTTAATATTTCACTATTCATTGTGTAATCTGTATTGATTTGTATTGTTATAGACTATCCAACAACTACAAAGATTTTGAAATTATAGGCCTACTCTTGTTTGTTTTGGGAAGTCTTAGAAAATGAAAATATTAAGTTTTGTCGACACATGCAAAGTAGAAAGGAGAATGGAACTTTTACAGTTGCCCCCAGTGTGATGTCAGTGCATATTTTGGCATACGTAATAGCAAAAAATGGGAAATGTTGAACCCCTTCAAGTAGGTAGGTTTTAACGACTTCACAAAGTTTGAGACTGAACTCAAAAGTGTTGAAATATGTTAGATTTGTCATCAGCAGCATTACCTTTGCCGAGTATGCTCGCCCTCCCGATCATGGGCGTGAATGTAAAAAGAAAACTGCTGGCGTTTTTCTGCAATGATCCTCGCACTCTCTCCGGAACTCTGGGCTTGTTCTTCGGTTATATCCGATGGCATAGCGGCGCAGGTCTGATTTGGTTGCTCATCATTGCTGGAGACACTGTCAGAGAGTGACAGCACTGGCCGCAGAACCAGTCTTGCGGGACTGAGCTGACTGCTGTCAGAGGAGCCGTGACGTGCCGTGGAGTGCAGTGCGTCCTGCTGCAGGACAGGTGTGGGTCGACTGGAGCGTCACTTCCAGATGTATTTGCGTGTGTATGCGTGCGTGCCTGTGCGCGCGTTTGTACAACCAGCAGTGTCATATTCCCTCCTCCATAACATGATCTGTTACTGAGACATTAAACACAGGCTACATATTTATATGCGAAATAGTAAACAGTGTTGAAGGAACCCAGTACACCTGTGATATTAATATCAAAACAATGAACTTATTAGACACTCCCATAATTTTGATAGGTCTACATTAATATTAAAGCAGTATATCAAGAAATGTAAACACTATTCTATTTCATTGGATAGCAACTATTTATGATTTTAGACAAATTTCACTCTGACTTCTGGGGCACTTGTGCCCATTAATATGCTTAAAATACTTTTAACAAAAGTAATCTGTGGTGTTTCAAAAGCTGTTGGTGCTGGTGGAGATATGGCAGGGGTATGGCAGTGAGGTAGGAGACAGTAGCGCAGATGGGGACTGAGGAGTTACCTAGGGGCAAACCTCTTCAGTCAAACATTTATTCATGAGCTGTATCTGCTTCAGAGGGAGAACCTGCTGCCACTGCAAAGGACCCCAAAAATACTTTTAAAAACCTGACATTAAACTTACACAAAACACACTGGATCATTTTAATGTCTGAATGTCTGGTGTGATGGAATATGCTTCTTAGCCCACTCACAACATCAGGATCAAATCAACAAACAATGCTTTTTTCAACAAGTTGCTGTTATCCTCACCCTGAACAGGTCACCAGTCCATCACAGGGCCACAAATAGATGAACAACCACATGTTTATACTCACTTCAATGGGAAATGTAGTGTTATTAATTAACCTGCCATAAATGTTTTTGGAAACCGGAGTACCTGGAGAAAACCCACGTAAGCACAGGGAGAACATGCAAACTCTGCACAGAAAGGCCTTGGTCAGGTTTTGAACCAGGAAACTTCTTGCTACGAGCCAACTGTGCTAACCACCAAGCACAAGTACTTTTTGAAGGTTTTGCCTCTCTTCCAGGTAGCTACTAGTTTTGATTAGTTTGTGAAGAGGTAGAAGGATGATGGATTGCTTGGCAATGTTCTGCTGATGTATGTGCAACATGCAATGCAGTTGAGAGTGTGTTCACTGAGGTTGGTAAAAAAATGCCCCCCACACCACAAATGTCACACTCTGCATATGTATAGTAGTGTACTTTGGCAACAGGATGTGGCCTTTAATAGCAGATAGAAGCCATAGTGTTGGCAGATCAGGCCTGGAAACTGATGCTCTTTATATGAGACAGTGGTCTCTGCTGTCTTCTGCTGTTGAAGAAACCCTTCCTGAGCTGCGCAAGCAGAACTATTCCAGTCCTCCATATGTCCAGGCCGCAGACCCCAGCAGGGAGACTCAGTCTCAGTTTGCCCAACCCACACAGAGTCCACCCTGCACAGCCACTGAGAAAATACGGCCCACTTGCTCTGATATCCAACACTCAGGTACAAGTGATGCTGTACTGTATGTTTTCAAATACTGTTTAATTTTTAGCTAAAAAGTTATACTCAATCATACTAAAAATGTCCACCACAAAACGTTTAAGCCCTAAACGACATTTTGGTAGCCTCAGATTAATTGGAAGGAAAATGGAATGTTTTGGGTTTCACTATGCAGATACAATAATAATAAAATAAAATAAATCTCAGGCTTATAACACAAGTTTTGCCTGATCTTTGCGACACATTTGCACTAGGTGAAAAATTGTACTGTAGGGGACAGTTGGTGTTTCACCATTCTGTTCCAGTCCAATGGTTGCCATTACATCCTGGGATAGTCTCACTTCTCTGTCCACTCTGCATTCCTCAACTTCATAGAAGAATTATTCTCTTTATAGAGGTGTAAAGTTTATAATCACATGATAGGGTATGTCTCCTGGACACAAAAGTGTTGACTAGCACTCTTGTATTTCTCTATTTGTAACTGTGTTGATGAGTCTAATCCTCTGTTTACTGCTGTTTAGGAGACTAAAGCTTAGAATTTGTGTAAAATTATAATGATTTGATTGACAGCGGATTCAGTTTTGTTCATGTGTAGACTGAGTGGATTGACTGTAACTGAGGGCTTTCTGACTGTGATCATAGTGACAGTGGAATTTAAAGGGGGATGGGCTGCTCCTCATGATTTATGTTGACATGATGAGCAAATAATTACACTAAAAACCTTGCTTCAGGCAGTTTGAAGTTCTAGAAAACACAGAAACTTTCAAACAACATTTTCCCCAACAGGTTATGATGACTTATGTCTTCTATCTCCGGTGTTCACATAAGTTAACTCAGCTCTGCTTGCAGGGGAGGTCTCACTTCTCATCATACTGTACGTCTGACCCCCTGCACCGTATTACTTTCCCATGAATCACCACTAGAACTACATCATCAGTCCTTCCCAATGGATATCAAATTAACTTTTCCTTGCCAGCAGAATGATGACTTAACCCTTCAGAAAGGAAACAAATGGATTAAATAATTTTTCTCAGTACTCATTTAAACTTAAATTAGCCCCTGCCGGTATGACTTATTTTTAGATGTATGGTTATCAGCTGCACAATGTGTCAGTAAATAATATAAAGGAAATGCGATCCCTGGATAGGTTGCATAAATCACAACCTGACCTGAGATTAGTTGTTATTTGATGTAGTTTCACTTGTAAGCTGCTACTTACATGTGACTTACATGCCTATGTTTTTATACATACACATAAAGTGTATGTGTGATGGAATGATGTGACCTAACTGTCAAATCTTATACAGTGGTGTGAAAAAGTGTTGGCCCCCTACCTGATTTCTTATTTTTTTGCATGTTTGTCACACTTTAATGTTTCAGATCATCAAACAAATTTAAATATTAGTCAAAGATAACACAAGTAAACACATCATGCAGTTTTTAAATGAAGGTTTTTATTATTAAGGGGAAAAAAATCCAAAACTACATGGCACTGTGTGAAAAAGTGTTTGCCCCCCCTTTTAAAACATAACTGTGGTTTATCACACCTGAATTCAATTCCTCTAGCCACACCCAGGCCTGATTACTGCCACACCTGTTCGCAATCAAGTAATCACTTAAATAGGACCTGCCTGACAAAGTGAAGTAGACCCAAAGATCCTCAAAAGCTAGACATCATGCCGAGATTCAAAGACACTCAAAAACAAATGAGAAAGAAAGTAATTGAGCTCTATCAGTCTGGAAAAGGTTATAAAGCCATTTCTAAAGCTCTGGGACTACAGCGAACCACAGTGAGGGCCATTATCTACAAATGGCGAAAACATGGAACAGTGGAGAACCCTCCCAGGAGTGGCCGGCTGACCAAAACTACCCCAAGAGGTCACAAAAGACCGCACAACAACATCCAAAGAACTGCAGGCCTCACTTGCCTCAGTTAAGGTCAGTGTTCATGACTCCACCATAAGAAAGAGACTGGATAGCAGCATAGCTGCATAGCAGAGTTCCAAGACGAAAAAGAATATAAAGGTTCGTCTCAGTTTTGCCAGAAAACATCTTGATGATCCCCAAGACTTTTGGGAAAATACTCTGTGGACTGACGAGACAAAAGTTGGACTTTTTGGAAGGTGTGTGTCTCATTACGTCTGGCATAAAACTAAAACCGCATTTCAGAAAAAGAGCATCATACCAACAGTAAAATATGGTAGTTGTAGTGTGATGGTCTGGGGCTGTTTTGCTGCTTCAGGACCTGGAAGACTTTCTGTGATAAATGGAACCATGAATTCTGCTGTCTACCAAAAAAAATCCTGAGGGAGAATGTCCGGCCATCTGTTCGTGACCTCAAGCTGTAGTGAACTTGGGTTCTGCAGCAGGACAATGATCCAAAACACACCAGCAAGTCCACCTCTGAAGATGAAGACTTTGGAGTGGCCTAGTCAAAGTCCTGACCTGAACATTAAAGTGTGACAAACATGCAAAAAAATAAGAACTCAGGAAGGGGTCCAACACTTTTTCACACCACTGTATGACATGTGCCTCAAGTCGTGGCATGGCATCTGACGGTAGGGAATGGGTAGGAATAGAAAGACAGAAGTGCTATGATAAATTAACCCTAAACACATGTGCACTGTTGCTCTCCGGGTAAGCGAATCACTTTTGTCTTGCAGGCGTGTCGTGTTGTGTGTGTTGTATAGTTCGTCTACAGACTAGCAACAGACTAGCTATAGTTTAACACACCTAAAAACCAACTAGCTAAACTCTAAACAATTCATCAACTGCTACATTCCGGTACAAGTCAAGTACCTTTCTATTTTGACTGGTAATTATTGCTATTTCCTGACTTAGCGCTCGTTAGCCTACCGGTTAGCGTAACTAGCTAGTTAGCTTAGCTAACATGGCCTCTCCCTCTCTCTCTCTCTTTCTTGCTCGGTGTGCCACATGTTTAGTTATTCCTCTTCCTCCTTTAGTGATAATGATACCTGTAATAAGTGTAAGGTTCTGTTAGCCTTGGAGGCGAGGATCACTGATTTGGAAGTGCGGCTCCGCACCTTCAAACAAAAGCCAGCTAGCCTAGCCCCGTTAGCTGGTGTGGAGCCACCGAACTCAGGGTCTGTTAGCGGTCCAAGGGCAGCTCCGGAGCAGCCAGGAGAATTAGCCTGGGCGACGGTCCGACGGAAACGTACTCCTAAGCAGAAGCCCACGGCTCATCACCTGCCTGTTCACGTTTCTAATAGATTTTCCCCGCTCAGCGACACACCTGCTGAGAAACCGGCTCTGATAATTGGCGATTCCATAGTCAGGAACGTGAAAATACAGACGCCAGCGACCATAGTCAAATGTATTCCTGGGGCCAGAGCGGGCGACATCGAATCAAATCTGAAGCTGCTGGCTAAGGCTAATCGTAAATATGGGAAAATTGTTATTCACGTCGGCAGCAATGACACCCGATTACGCCAATCGGAGGTCACTACAATTAATGTTGAGTCGGTGTGTAACTTTGCTAAATTAATGTCGGACTCCGTAGTTTTCTCTGGACCCCCCCCCCAATCTGACCAGCGATGACATGTTTAGCCGCATGTCGTCGTTCCGTCACTGGCTGTCTAGGTGGTGTCCAGCAAACGATGTGGGCTTCATAGACAATTGGGCCACTTTCTGGGGAAAACCCGGTCTGGTAGCGAGAGACGGCATCCATCCCACTTTGAATGGTGCAGCTCTCATCTCTAGAAATTTGGCCGAGTTTATTAGCCGACCTAAAGCCTGACAATCCAGGGTGGGGACCGGGCTGCAGAGACTCAGTCTAAAACGCCTCTCTGCAGTTTCCTTAGAGCCGTCACCTCCCTCAAACCGCATAGAGATTGTGTCTGCCCCTCGAACATATAAGGGTCATTCTCCAACTACTGAAGAATTTGGGTCCCTGGCAGAAATAAGAAAAACAAAAACACATTTTTCATTTTTTATTTTTGACACTAAGATGAACATACAAAAAATAAATGATAGATCAATTATTATTTTTATTCTAAAAAATATGGTTTTGTATAACTGTTTTTTGCTATATTTCCTTTGTCCCTGGACCAGATTTTGTACATTCAATCCTCATAATATTGAGTTCAATTTTGATCTAACAGTAACTTTATGGACAAATGACACATAAATTCCTTATTTTAATGAAATGTATCATGTGTTTGTGAGATAGATTAGTATTTTATGTATTTTTCATAAAAAGAACACCTGTCCCTTGGGTCACTGTCATTTCCACCACACACCACAAAATGCAACTTTAGTTTTGTTTTTTTTAAACACTATGTACTTGCAACCACAGCAATTGTCATGTGACAGTAGAGCACATGCCAGGACAGCATAGTTAGCTCCATGGAAAGAAGGGAAACAAGAAAAAAATCAAGGTAAATGTTTGCAAAACCAGTGTAGGTTTATTGGTCGTCATTTCCAAACAGCTCATATTTCCTTTGAATGTACAAATAATGAGAAAAATAGCATTTATTATTGTGTACTTTGAGTATATTTAATGCTAACTCTAAAACAGAGATTAGCATGCTAATATAGCATGAGATTTTTTTAAAAAATCTTAGACATTGTCATTTCCACAACAGTCATTTCCATCTCTTTGTTTATTGTGATGGAAAAGACATGCTGTAATGGAAATGACAGTGTCACGGTTATAAATGTTTTCATTTGGCTTATATAACTTAAAATGCTGTGTTTTCACTTAAATAGTTATACAAAACACAACTTCAACACTTCAACAATTGTGTATACACTTAAACTACAAGAATAGAATAGATACTTAAAGGTGGCACCGTCTGTTCTTTAGATGGCACGCAAGACCACAGCAGCGAGATCAAAAGCATACAGAGAAAGGATTAAATCAGATCCACTTAAATACCAAGAGTTTCTCAGAAAAGACAGAGAAAGATACTTGAAAAAAAAAGAAAAAGGTGTTGTCAAATCTGTGGCAGAATTGAAACACAGAGAGAAAAGAAAAGTTAGAAGACAATGGCGAACTTCTCAACAAAACAGACGCAGAAGGTTGAAAAGACTGGCTGTAGTTGAGAGTTTTATGGCTGGAACAACACCACCACAGTCACCAGAAGACATTGGTATTGATCCAGAATATGCCTCACCAGGTAACTCCAGCTCCACTGATCCACCCGAAACACCTCAACTGCCTGCACCTAAAATCTGTGCACAGAGAAGAGGGAGGAAAAAGGTGGCAAAGACAAGGGCAAAGGTCTACAGAGATCTTTATGCAACTACTGTGAAGCTTGAAGATGCTTTACGGAAGGTAGAAAAATACAAGAAAAGATGTGACCAACTTAAGAAGAAAATGGAAACGGCCAATTCCCCAGAGCTCAAAACCAAACAACAGATGAAGCAAAGAACAAAGGATTTAAAAAGAACTCTCCTGTTTCAGAACACAATTATTTCACAGATAAAAAAGAAATACCAAAATATGCACACTGCTAGAGATCGTCAAGTGATCTCCAAAGTTGTAGCTGGTAAGCTTCTGAAGAAATACCGCTTGCTCTGCTTTGCCAAAAAGGAGTTTGGGTTCTCACCTAAGCTGATGAAAACAAATGTGACAAGGGCCATCAAACTCCAGTACACCCGAAAAATGCAATGTAACAAAATCAGCAAAGAAGTGGAGGAAAAGATAACATCATTTCTGGAGCGTGATGACAACAGTAGGATAACAACAGGAAAGAAGGAGACAATTACAAAGAGCAAGAAAAAAATGCAAAAACATTTCCTTGTTGAGTCCATGAGAATACTTTATCAGAAATTTAGAATGGAGCATCCTGAGATTGCAGTTTCTTACAGCAAATTTTGCAAAAAGCGACCTTTCTGGATTGTTAAACCAACAATCAAGGACAGAGACACATGCCTTTGCAAAATACACGCAAACCTCCAGTTTATGGCAGACAGACTGTTTTATCACAAAGTAACAAAAAGTGCCAAACTCAATGACCTAATGGAGTCTGTGGCATGCACAACTCCAACAAAGGAGTGCATGTACAGGGAGTGCCCTGACTGCAAGGACAAGGAACTGCCGACCTCTAACTTTGATGCAGGAGAGCAAACCTGGTGGTTTGAATGGAAAAGCAAGGTCGAGGAGAGGGAGAAGGCTGGAAAAGATGGAACAAAAGAAAAATTTAAAGCTCACCTCACAGTCAAGGAAAAAGTCCATGGAACTATACAGACACTGCTGGATGATTTTTCAGACCAACTTAACAAAAAAATGGGAAAACACATCTACAACATCATACATCAGTATTCTGCTCTCAGGGCCCTGAAGGAAAATATAAGCGGAGATGATATTGTCTTGCAAATTGATTTTGCAGAAAACTATTTATGTAAATATGCAAATGAGATCCAAGCAGTACATTTTGGTGATTCCCACAGACAGGCCACTCTCCATACAGGTGTGGCTCACACCAAAACTGGGGTGGTGTCTTTCTGTTCCATTAGCTCATCAATGCGCCATGACCCATCAGCTATCTGGGCTCATCTCAACGCAGTGCTCCCCTACCTCAAAGCACTGAAACCAGCAGCAACCACACTGCATGTCATCAGTGATGGGCCAACCACCCAGTACAGGTCCAAGAAAAACTTCTTTTTCTTAAGCAAAATTCCCTTTCAGATTGGATTCAAAAGGATCACATGGAACTTTCTGGAGGCGGGACATGGAAAAGGCCCAGCTGATGGGATTGGTGCAGCTGTTAAACGGCATTGATCTTCCAAATGGAAGGGTGCTGTATGAGGAACTCTCAAAACAGCCATCTAATGTGAAGCTGATGTATGTCACTGAGAAGGAGATTGAGAAAATGGACAGTCTCCTTCGTGATGGCCTGCAGACTATCCGAGGCACAATGCAGATACATCAGGTAATTTTCACCACATCCAGATCAGTTTTTTTATGAGAAGGTGGTTTGATGTGTGTAAAGCATTTATGTTTATTCATGTTTGTGTGTGTAATCTGAATACCATGCGCTCCTCTAGATTGTCTCTACAAGACCAGGAGAAATATCTTGGCGTATTCTAAGCTGCTTTTGTTCAGAGCCCCAGCTTTGCAGATGTTTTGGTCCACAGACAGTAGACATGGAAGTAACAGGTGATACTGAGACTCCTGCATCCAAAAGCACACCTATCACCACAGCTCAGCCCATTGGAGACCTTCATGAGGGACTGATTGGAAAATGGTGTGTGGTCACATATGATGCTGATCCTTATCCAGGCATCATACAGGATGTTGACTCTGACAGCTGTGCTGTGGTAAAAACCATGAGTTGTGTTGGCAAAAACAGGTTTTTTTGGCCAATGAGAGAGGACATGATCTGGTACCGACTTGAAGATATTGTTAGACTGGTCCCAGCCTCAACCAGTTACAAAGAGGCACATGATGTTGCATCCCACAATTTGGGCAGAAATATGCGCTGCTCTTGAGCTTAAAGGATGAAGGAAAGCATCCATATGCAAATTTGACAGTTTGTTTATAAGTTGAAAGCACTCATTTCAGAAAAATTAATGAATGATAATATTAGTTTCAATTTTTAACATATAATTTGAAAATGAAAAAATCTATGGTTTGAATTTGATCGCCATAAACTCTTTTAGTCCAACTTTTGCAACGTGCTCGTAGGTTTCAGCACATTGCAAGCAGGGAAGGAGCAATTTTCTACCATCTGATGAAATGTTTAGTATTGTTTAAAGTTTAAATAATGTTATGCTTCCAAATGGATGTTATATTGTGTCAAAGATAATAAAAGTGAACATTATTCAGCATTGCTGTGTGTCATGTCATTTTCAACAAATGCTGTCTTTTCCACCACGCAATGTCATCTCCATCACAACACATATTTTTACATAAAATTCATAATAATAACACAGTCACACTAATAATATTTTCCAGTTTTAAAAATTATGCACTCATGGTTACAATTCACTTCCGGGATTGGAAAACTCATGATTGTGCCATGTAAGAACTTCAGTAACATAGATAAAAATTGCTTGTCATCTAAAAAATGGATAAATATTATCTTTAAAATCCTTAAAATAAATACAATTATACATTTGGGCACATCTATGTGTGAAATTTCATTGAATATCTCGAAAACATGCTTTATGTTAGTAAATTTATTTGAAAAATACCTTTTTTGTGGTGTGATGGAAATGATGCTTTCCTCTGAATGTTGGACTAAAATTACAAAAAAAATATATTATTTAAATAATTTCATTACAACCACTATCAGAAAGTGTTTTTACATATGATGGAGAAGAAAAACATATCAAAATATTTCTAAAAATATGTGTTAGATTTTCTAAAAATTTTCCAGACCAAATTTGACCGTAGTTGGAGAATGACCCATAAATCAAATAAATCAAAAGTTAACAGAAGAGGAGTTATTCATAAAAACTTAATAAAAATTAAGATGACTCCACTTATCGAACAGAAAAAAAGAACTGTCAAATGTGGATTATTAAATATCAGGTCTCTTTCATCTAAATCTCTGTTAGTAAATGATTTGATAACTGATCACCAAATTGACCTACTTTATCTTACTGAAACCTGGTTACAGCAGGATGAATATGTCAGTCTGAATGAATCAACTTCCCCCAGTCATAAAAATTATCATGTTCCTCGAAGCACAGGTCGAGGTGGAGGAGTAGCTGCAATCTTCCACCTGTCCCTTACTCAGAGTTTTTAACTGAATTCCCTGACTTCCTGTCTGATTTAGTGCTTAGATCAGATAAAGTCATTATAGTGGGAGATTTTAACATTCATGTAGATGTTGAAAATAACAGCCTCAGCATTGCATTTAATTCTATATTAGATTAAATTGGTTTCATTCAAAAGGTTAATAAACCCACCCACTGTTTCAATTACACCCTTGATCTTGTTCTGACCTGTGCCATCGAAATTGAACATCTAATAGTTTTTCCCAAAATCCTGTTTTGTCAGATTATTCTTTAATAACTTTTGAATTTAAAATGATGGATCATGCAGCGTTTGGAAGAAAATTACACTACAGCAGATGTTTATCTGACAATGCTGTTAATAAATTTAAGAAAATGATTCCATCTTTATTTACATCTATGCCAAGTATAAACATAGTGGAGGGCAGCTGCTTCAATCCCACTCCCTACCAAATTGATCATATTGTTGACAGCGCTTTAACCTCACTGCGTTGAAACGCTTGATTCTGTGGCCCCTCTGAAAAAGAAGTTAGTGAATCAGAGAAGACTAGCCTGGAAACATATAAAAAAGCTCTCCGTAAAGCCAGAACTGCATACTATTCATCACTAATAGAGGAAAATAAGAACAATCCCAGGTTTCTTTTCAGCACTGTAGCCAGGCTGACAAAAAGTCACAGCTCTGTTGAGCCCAGTGTTCCCTTAGCTCTCAGCAGTGATGAATTTATGAGTTTCTTTACAAATAAAATCACAACTATTAGAGATAAAATTCAGCAGATGCTTCCTATACCTGCAATAAATGAATCTTCTACTACAGTAGCTCTTGAATCATCTGTAGGACCTCAGTTATGTTTAGACTGCTTCTCTCCCATAGATCTCTCTGAATTTACATCAGTAGTTGCTTCATCGAAATCATCAACGTGTCTCTTAGACCCCATCCCGACTAGAATGCTTAAAGGCACCCTGCCATTACTGAACTCATCTTTATTGGACTTGGTAAATTTATCTCTAGTATCAGGCTACGTACCACAGGCCTTTAAGACTGCAGTAATCAAACCTTTACTCAAAAAGCCTAGTCTTGATCCAGGAGTCTTGGCTAATTATAGACCAATATCCAACCTGCCATTTATTTCTAAAATCCTAGAAAAAGCTGTTGCTAAGCAGCTATCAGACCACTTACACAGGAATGAACTATTTGAAGATTTTCAATCAGGATTTAGAGCACTTCATAGTACAGAAACAGCACTGTTAAAAGTTACCAACGATCTTCTCTTAGCCTCAGATAATGGACTTGTTTCAATACTTGTCCTCCTAGACCTTGGTGCTGCATTCGACACCATTGACCACAACATCTTATTACAGAGACTGGAGCATGTGACTGGTATCAGAGGAACAGCGTTAAAATGGTTCTCATCCTATTTATCGGAAAGATTCCATTTTGTTCATGTCCATGATGGACCTTCCAACTTAACAAAAGTTAGTTATAGAGTTCCACAAGGCTCTGTGCTAGGACCGATTCTGTTCACCCTGTACATGCTTCCTTTAGGATATGTCATTAGGAAGCACTCTATTAATTACCACTGCTATGCAGATGACACTCAGTTACAGTGGGTACGGAAAGTATTCAGACCCCTTTTAAATTTTTCACTCTTTGTGTCATTGCAGCCATTTGCCAAAATTAAACAAGTTCATTTTATTTCTCATTAATGTACACTCAGCACCCCATCTTGACAGAAAAAACCAGAAATGTAGAAATTTTTGCAAATTTATTAAAAAAGAACAACTGAAATATCACATGGTCATAAGTATTCAGACCCTTTGCAGTGACACTCATATTTAACTCACATGCTGTCCATTTCTTCTGATCCTCCTTGAGATGGTTCTGCTCCTTCATTGGAGTCCAGCTGTGTTTAATTAAACTGATTGGACTTGATTAGGAAAGGCACACACCTGTCTATATAAGACCTTACAGCTCACAGTGCTTATCAGAGCAAATGAGAATCATGAGGTCGAAGGAAATGCCCAAAGAGCTCAGAGACAGAATTGTGGCATGGCACAGATCTGGCCAAGGTTACAAAAGAATTTCTGCGGGACTCAAGGTTCCTAAGAACACAGTGGCCTCCATAATCCTCAAATGGAAAAAGTTTGGGATGACCAGATCTCTTCCTAGACCTGGCCGTCCAGCCAAACTGAGCAATCGTGGGAGAAGAGCCTTGGTGAGAGAGGTAAAGAAGAACCCAAAGATCACTGTGGCTGAGCTCCAGAGATGCAGTAGGGAGATGGGAGAAAGTTCCACAAAGTCAACTATCACTGCAGCCCTCCACCAGTCGGGGCTTTATGGCAGAGTGGCCCGACGGAAGCCTCTCCTCAGTGCAAGACACATGAAAGCCCGCATAGAGTTTGCCAAAAACCACATGAAGGACTCCCAGACTATGAGAAATAAGATTCTCTGGTCTGATGAGACCCAGATTGAACTTTTTGGCGTTAATTCTAAGCGGTATGTGTGGAGAAAACCAGGCACTGCTCATCACCTGCCCAATACAATCCAGTACAGTGAAACATGGTGGTGGGAGCATCATGTTGTGGGGGTGTTTTTCAGCTGCAGGGACAGGACGACTGGTTGCAATTGAAGGAAAGATGAATGCGGCCAAGTACAGAGATATCCTGGAAGAAAACCTCTTCCAGAGTGCTCAGGACCTCAGACTGGGCCGAAGGTTCACCTTTCAACAGGACAATGACCCTAAGCACACAGTTAAAATAACAAAGCAGTGGCTTCGGAACAACTCTGTGACCGTTCTTGACTGGTCCAGCCAGAGCCCTGACCTAAACCCAATTGAGCATCTCTGGAGAGACCTAAAAATGGCTGTCCACCAACGTTCACCATCCAACCTGACAGAACTGGAGAGGATCTGCAAGGAAGAATGGCAGAGGATCCCCAAATCCAAGTGTGAAAAACTTGTTGCATCATTCCCAAGAAGACTCATGGCTGTACTAGCTCAAAAGGGTGCTTCTACTCAATACTGAGCACAGGGTCTGAATACTTATGACCATGTGATATTTCAGTTTTTCTTTTTTAATAAATTTGCAAAAATTTCTACATTTCTGTTTTTTTCTGTCAAGATGGGGTGCTGAGTGTACATTAATGAGAAATAAAATGAACTTTTTTGATTTTGGCAAATGGCTGCAATGACACAAAGAGTGAAAAATTTAAAGGGGTCTGAATACTTTCCGTACCCACTGTATATCTATCTATTAAACCTGTTAAACACAAACCGGTTAACCAGACTTCAAGCCTGTCTAACTGACATAAAGGCCTGGATGACCAGTAACTTTTTACTTTTAAACTCGAAAACAGAAGTCATTATATTTGGGCCAAAAAAATCTTAGAAATAACTTTTCTAAAATTATAGCTACTCTAGATGGCATAACCCTGGCCTCTAGCACTACTGTAAAAAACCTTGGAGTTATTTTTGACCAGGACATGTCCTTTAACTCACACATAAAACAAATTTCTAGAACTGCATTCTTTCACCTGCGCAACATTTCCAAAATTAGGAACATCCTGTCTCAAAATGTGATCATTACTATCTGGATGTCCCAATATCTCCATAAAATGCCTCCAATTAATCCAGAATGCTGCAGCCAGAGTCCTGACAGGAACTAGCAAGAGAGATCATATTTCTCCTATATTGGCTTCTCTTCATTGGCTCCCTGTAAAATATAGAATAGAATTTAAAATCCTTCTTCTCACATACAAATCCCTTCATAATCAAGCTCCTTCATACCTTAAAGACCTCATAGTACCATATTATCCCAATAGACCACTTCGCTCTCAGAGTGCAGGTCTACTTGTGGTTCCCAGAGTTTCCAAAAGCAGAATGGGAGGCAGAGCCTTTAGTTATCAAGTTCCTCTCCTATGGAACCAGCTCCCAGCCTGGGTTCAGGAGGCAGACATTCTCTATACTTTTAAGGCTAGACTTAAAACCTTCCTCTTTGACAAAGCATATAGTTAGGGCTGGCTTCAGGCAACCCTGAACCATCCCTTAGTTATGCTGCTATAGGCCTAGAATGCCCGAGGACCATTGGTGCACTGAGCTTCCCTACCCTAACCCCACCCCCCCTCCCCCACCCCACCATTGAATGTTACTAACCTTGTGCTCTCTCTCTCCCCTAGTTTGTGCTCTCTCCCTCTCTCTCTGTTCTCTCTGTACCTTCTGCAGGTGTCCCTGGTCCTGGAGCTGTATATCGCTGATGTGCAGTTACTGGTCCCACCAACCTGCAGTGTCTATTTGTTGTTTATTGTTGCTGTTCTTTTCTCTCTGCTCTATCCACTCACCCCAACCGGTCGAGGCAGAAGGCTGCCCAAACTGAGCCCGGTTCTGCTGGAGGTTTTTTCTTCCGTTAAAGGGAGTTTTTCCTCTCCACTGTCGCCAAGTGCTTGCTCATAAGGGAATTGTTGGGTTTTTAGTTTTAGTTTTTGTAAAGTGCCTTGAGATGATTTGTATTGTGATTTGGCGCTATACAAATAAAATTGAAATTGAAATTGAAACACTGAAAACAGAGCATTACTCTGCAATCAGCACACCCCCTGAGGTTAGGGCCCACCACTGCTCATGCCTTACAGGATTGCAAAGAAACCTGCTGCTACCTTCTTTTGGCACTGTCTGCATTGTTCCCCTGGGGTCCAGCAGAGAGTAAAGGAGTGGGAGGGGAGGTTTTGGTAGAGTTGCATAAGAAGATGGTATATATGAGTCCTTATACACAGTAAAAATACAATTCTACTTTCAAGGAACAAAAGATTCACAAATATATTTTTTAGATTATATTTTATAATATGATAGATTTTATAACATAGTTATTCTTACATTATATTAATAAAGTTAGCAGACATTCTTAATCTTAAAGGAACAAAACCAGTGTGACGAATGATCTGGGGTGCAGCAGCTGTAAGGTCAGCTGCTCTCCCAGTCGCTGTTGTCTTTGGTGGTCACTGAAGGTTCTTACAGTGTCCCCACTGGTGGCACCGTGCAGTATGTCAAGCTGTCTGCCTAGCCAAGTTTTTGCCACTAGTTTGATGCCAGGTGTTTACACTGAGCCAGCTCTGACTATAGTGCTGCCGACTGGAGTTGATCGTCAGATCAAAGAGAGAGAGGGAGAGACAAGATCACTCAGCAGTTAATCTTCTTTAGTGTGTTTGTCTATCAGTTACCAATCTGAAACAGGGCTGACCCATAGAGTATAAACCACAGACACATAACCACACACACAGTAACACAAAGGGCCCATTAAGAGTTAACCAAACATCAACTCTCTGAACTCTCTTTGGAAACAGGAGCACTTGAGGTATGTCCACAGAGTGACAGTACAACCATGGCAACTCCACATACAGTAGAAAGAGCTCCACTGGTCAGCTAGTTCCAACCCATAAATGGTTGTTGTTGAACTACAGTATAACATTCCAGTTAGACTTTATCTGGTGTTCAACTCAGTGAGGCATCAGGTTGTTAAAAAAAAGTTGTTTAACAGGATCCCTCTGAGATATTTTTATAGCAGGTAAAGAGAGACACATAATGTGGGGGCAAAAGTTTTACAGTTGACCCTGCCGTTGCCTTACCCAGTGTAGATGCAGTCAGTGGGAATAAAGGACATTGAAACCTGACACTGACAGCCACACTCTGCAGAATGTAGCTCAGCCTGCCTCAGCTCCAGTATTAATTAAAACATAATGATGGTCTGGAATGACTAGCCGGTGTCAGGTTCCACAGATGACAGGTGAGTGAACAAGATAAAAACTTCATCTGTAACTGGAACTGGTGTGGCCATAGTAGCTGGTATCAGATGCTGTCCCTTGATGTCCTCACCAGCCTGTGTTGTCATACCCAGGCCACCTACATAGTAGTGAGGAGCTTCTGTTTGTGTGCACTCACCAAGCAACCCCACCCCCCACCAACAAACAGCCTAAGAACAAAGAACCCACTGAGGTCAAGGATACTATTTTAATAGTGACCACCTGCTTCTTCTGTTTATAGCAAAGACGTTTGTGATTTACTATGCACTGTAGAGCCGCAGTACATAATCAGAATGAAGGTAGAAATACCACATGTAGTATGTTCTTAGCATGTTTCAACTTTGACAAGGTATGTTAAGTTTTTATTAATAGAAATCGTAATACTTGGTCTTTGTAATGTGTGGGTACACACTTTCACACTGTACATTTTTTAGCAAATCTAAACAACCTGATTTTCATCAGCAGACAGCTGACAGAAAAAGCTCTGACAAACTCACTGGCCCAGCACCAAACAGCACACAGACACAGGGTGGAATGTAGTGCAGCATTTAGCACATAGAACTGGGGAAAAATTTTATATACTATAACCAATTGACTTATTGAAAGAGTAGTTACTAGTGCTGTCAATTTATTAAAATATTTCATAGCCATTAATTGCATGATGGCCATAGTTAATTAAAATTAATCACATACGTTTTTTAAATTTATTCTAAATGTATCTTAAAGTTAAAGGAATATTTTAAGTTTTTGATATTCATTAAAATACATTGCAGTGGACAAATATGCTTGCTTTATGTAAAAGTTTATCATTATTGCAGCAATTCAAAACAATGACAAATACTGTTCTTGAATATTCTCCAGAACAACCTCAAAAGGTACTGCATACTCAAAAAATATGCTGAAAGCCCAGCAAGCAATGACAGCTGGGCATTTTGACCTGAACATTGCTTAACATTAATTAAATTCAGTTTATTTGTATAGCACCAAATCACAATAATTGTATTCTCAATCTCAAGGCACTTTACAAAAAAGAAAAAAACCCAACAAATCCCTTATGAGCAAGCACTTAGTGACAGTGGTGTCAGGGTTCGTTGGGGGGTTAAGAAATAGGACCAATGATTCCACTCTGGTACTTCGGGTTCGAACAAACTTTATTCACAAACAGAACTCAAAGAAAGTCAGAATATGAACACAGGAAACTAGGGACATAGGCACATAACCGAGAGGGACAAGACAACATGAGCAAAGGGACAAGACACGAATGTCTGGGTCACACCCACATTCGGGGAACACACCAGACTCAAGGGGAACAAACACCAAGGTACAAAGGTCTGAGTCACACACACACTAGAGGACACACCATACCAAGGGAAACAAAGATATGAAACCAGAGACTAAACTAGAACACAGAACATGGCGACAAGCACATACAAAGAGCAAACAGCTACTTAGCTTAACTTAATGGGGTAGTCCATGAACAGAAATCCAAAAAGGGGAAAGCAAGGCGAGGTAACAAAAACAAGACAAAACAAGTCAAGATCAAGTAGACAAAACGCAAGCATCTAGTCAGGGGCTTTTGGCAGCATCAGTAGGCAGACAACCTGGCAAAAAGCTGTGGCTGAACAAAAGTATATAAATGGGAAAAACACAATGAGGCATGGGTGAAAACAATTAACTAATTGGGTCAAAGTAAAGGGAACAAGACAGAACAAAACCAAATCCTAAATGAACCTACAAAATAAAAGCACAAAACAGGAAACTCAAAATACAGATCCTGACAAGTGGAGAGGAAAAACCCCCTTTATTTTCATGTAACATAGTGCTAAAAGTTACCTATAACAACAATTATGTTATGAGGTGGCAGTACGCTTCATTTCTCCTTTTTTCCTTTTGTGTCTTTTCTTCTTTCCTTCTTGTCTGTCGTCTCGTTAGTGTAATTATTCACAGGTGTGCAAGGCGAGGAGGCACGCACTTCAGTATTCAGCTCTCTACATAAAAGCCCCGGATCATCACCAGTCAACCTGCCAGTTCGTCAGTCTGCCTCATTGGTAGTAACTCATCTTTGGCACTGAATGTTAAATACTTACCTTCATGTGTGGTCTTGAAGTCCTTTGAGAGACTGGTGTTGGCCCATCTGAAGAACATCACTGGAACATCACTTTCTGGTGCAGTCACAACAACCTGGAGCTAAACACGCTCAAAACAGTGGAGATGGTTTTGGACTTCAGGAGTCACCATCATTCTTTCACCTGCGCAACATTTCCAAAATTAGGAACATCCTGTCTCAAAATGATGCAGAAAAACTAGTCCATGCATTTGTTACCTCAAGGCTAGATTACTGTAACTCATTACTATCTGGATGTCCCAATATCTCCATAAAAAGCCTCCAATTAATCCAGAATGCCGCAGCCAGAGTCCTGACAGGAACTAGCAAGAGAGATCATATTTCTCCTATATTGGCTTCTCTTCATTGGCTCCCTGTAAAATATAGAATAGAATTTAAAATCCTTCTTCTCACATACAAATCCCTTCATAATCAAGCTCCTTCATACCTTAAAGACCTCATAGTACCATATTATCCCAATAGACCACTTCGCTCTCAGAGTGCAGATCTACTTGTGGTTCTCAGAGTTTCCAAAAGCAGACTGGGAGGCAGAGCCTTTAGTTATCAAGCTCCTCTCCTATGGAACCAGCTCCCAGCTTCAGGAGGCAGACACTCTCTGTACTTTTAAGTACTTTAAAAACCTAATCCCATAAACTCAGTCGACCCCCCCCCACCATGCATGCATGACTGTGAGAAATACATTCCCTTGTTTTAGTTATTATTTGTTTATCTAAATGTATACAGTTTAGTAAAGCCAAAGTTGCTTGCAGGATTATAACAGTATTTTGCTAATGTTGGAATATGTCCCTAACATATAACATATAACACATAACATATAGAAGTATGACATACAGTATAGATAATAACAACCCCTTTTCTCACACCCTACAAATGGCTACTTTTTAGTCAGAATGGTGGTCCCTGGGTCAGACATAGCTTTTATAGTGAAAACTCATCATGCATATTACATTTGGCTGTAAAACAAACCTAGTGGACAAACTGAAAATCTGACCTGAAGATTATGATGTTATCTTACAGATTATTACAATTCATCCTGTGGAGGACTTAGATTTTGAGAAATTAAAAAAAAAAAAAAAAAGTCAACCTGCTGGTGGCCGTAGGTAAAATGGGGGAATCAGCGTCATTCATAGACAAGTGTAAAAAATCTCATGGTACAAGACATTATGCTGAGTAGATGAAATTCAAGAACTGGATTTGTGGAAAATAACCAAAAACACTAAATCACCATTTTTATTCTTTAAGTTACAGTCCACCAGCAGTTAAAAATGACACGTTAAAATGCAGCATCTTTACATTTTTATTCTGAGTGTGTCCTTGTGCACACGGCCTACAATAAATATATAAATACTTTGACTTAAACATCTGACCAGCGTCAAGTCTGCAAAATCTTACAGTCAGGTGAGCACAAACTATGCAAACACTGCACAATACCATAACAAAGTGAGACAGATTCATAAAGCTCATTTCATGTCTGATATAACACTGATCATGACTGATGTCCGCAGGCCTGAGATTGCAGCTGTTTGGCAAAGCTGGATGGGTCAAGTATTTGTTGTGTTTTGTTGTTCATTCAATTTCCTGCTAAAAGATCTGCTTTTGAAAGCAGAAAGGCATCACTGAGTCACCATTGTTTCAAATACAGCAATGAGGTTTTCAGTTCCATTTACACAATTCAATTCTAAAACACAAATATTCATTAATGACCAGAAGTGATTAGAGAGAGGAAGTTCAGATGTTAAAAGATGGAGGGGTAGGCCTGCATCAGTATAACCCTACCTGACACTATCCATTCACATCAATACAAAATCAGTCATTCAGTCAAATTAAAATACATTCTAAGCAGCAAATAATTCAACATGATCCAACTCAGACCTGTTCCTCCAATCTGTCATAAATAATCCAGGGTAAGATGTGGTTAGCCATTTTAATCACATGTGCCTTGAGGCATTATAATAAACAATTGTGCTTATTGACAATTACACATCAAAATACATTGGGAGGTATCTTTCATAAAGAATTAACAAAGTTGATCTGTAAAGTGCCTTTGCTGACACATAGCAATCACTCATAGATCAGTGGAATAGTGTAGCATTGGAAAGATCATGTCATCTGCAGCCACATGTGCATCCTCCTGTATTTACATAAGGAAAATAAAACAGGGACCCATTCATTAAAAACTGCTCCATTGCACCATTATTGGTCAAATGCTCCACAGGTTACCTTAAAATGATTCTGATGTTTTTCATTTAGTTTTAAAGAACAAAGTAATATTAGCATCAGATTACACAAGATCACTTGACATGATCTGCTGACTGCTGAACATATGACATACGTTTGATTGGATGACATGGTCCGTGGCTATATATAGGACAGCAATTGCACAGTAAATCTAAAGCCACGCAACCAGTTGAAACATATGTGTTGAAAAAATTTTGCAAAAGGCACATTATATTAGCTTTTCGGCTGTTCTAGATTTGTTATATAACTTATTTATTCAAATCATAATTACACCTATATTTTCCTATTTATGACTTATATAAAAAAATTAAATTAATGAAAGAAGTAATGTGCATCTGAGTCTGTCTTCATGTCTGGGGTTTATCTTGAAAAGCCTTTATTATTATGCAACTACCATTGAATGAGCTGCACTTCTACAGGTTTTGGACTGCAGAACTTGTTCCTAGAAATGGTGCTTAGTGTTCTGCTCAAAGTGTTCAGTTTTTGTGTCATTAGACCAGAAAGCCTTCTTCTGCTGTCAGAGCCCTTCAAATGCTGTTTGACAAACGCTAAGTGGCCTGTCAGATAATTTTATTATTCACTAAGCGAAATTACGTTAGCCTTTTTCAGAGTAATTCCAGCAGGTTTTCAATCTCTGCTAACAGAGTAACTGTTAAATTTTTGGTTACTTCCCTTCATGTTGTGTTCTGTTCTGTTCCCTTCACTGTGCTCCTAGGAACACTTAAACCTTAAGAAATGGTTCTCTGTTTTAGCAGTTATTTTGATTTGGTTTTAGTTTTTATCGTGATATGTAGTGTAATTTCAGGACCTTTTGCACACAGGTGTGTGTATCTCTCTAAACTATATCCAATCAATTCTATTAGCCACAGCTAGACTACAATTATGTTTGAGACATATCTCAATAAGAATTAAAGCAAAATCTTGAGTGTCAGAGCAAAGAATCTAAATACGTTTGTTATTAACAATTATTCATTCCAGATTAATGGGGGAAAAAATCACAATTTTTATTCATTTAAAAATAAATCTTTCTTCAGCCTGATGGCTCCCCTCCAAGAGTCACCATATTGCCATGGTTGAGAAGTATGAATGCCCAAATGATCCTGGGAGCTATGTTGCCTTGGGCTTTATGCCCCTGGTTTGGTCACTCAAGGCAAATTGGTCTCAGTTAATTGGTCTCAGTTAATGGGCCAAACAAAGCGTGGCTCAAAAAGACCCCATATGAATGGAATTAGATCAAGGCACATGACTCTGCCTCCCTCGGCTAGGGTTTAAAGGCGAGCACCTGGTGGCTGGGCATCCACCCATGGGGCCTTCTGTAGGCCCACCACCTACAGAAGCAAAAATATGGGGCTGGTGCAATGTGGTTTGGGCAGCAGTCGAAGGCGGGTGCCTTTGCGGCCCAACCCTCGGATAGCAGGCTGGCTCTTGGGACATGGAATGTCACCTCACTGGTGGGGAAGGAGCCTGAGCTTGTATGGGAGGTTGAGCGGTACCATCTCGAAATAGTCCAGCTCACCTCCATGCAAGGCTTGGGCCCTGGAATCAAAACCCTTGATAAAGGGTGGAATCTCTTCCATTCTGGAGTTTCTTAGGGTGAGAGACGGTGGGCTGGTGTGGACTTGTTAATAGCTCCACGACTTAGCTGTTACATGTCAGAGTTTACCCCAGTCAATAAGAGGGTTGTATCCCTGCGCCGTCAGTTTGGGGTTGTTGTTTGTGCTTATGCACCAAATGATGACATCCGGTCTTCTTGGAGTCTCCAGAAGGGGTACTGGAAAGTGCTCCAACTGGGGACTCCATCATTCTACTGGGGGCCTTAAATGCTCACATGGGCTATGACATTGAGACTTGGAGAGGTGTGATTGGGAAGAATGGCCTCCCTCATCTGAAACCAAGTGGTGTTCTGTTATTGGACTTCTGTGCTAGTCACAATTTGTCCGTAATGAACACTATGTTTGAACATACGAGTGTCCATAAGTGCACATGGCACCAGGACTGCTTAGGTCCCAGGTCAATAATCGACTTTGTAGTTGTTTCATCGGAACTCTGGCCGCATGTTCTGGACCTTCAGGTGAAGAGAGGAGCTGAGCTGCAACTGCTCACCACCTGCTGGTGAGTTGGATCTGATGGTGGGGTAGGAAGCTGGACAGACCTGGCAGGCCCAAATGCATAGTGTGGGGGTTCCTCTGGCAGAGGCCCCTGTATAGGAGGTCTTGCTGAAGCTGTACCATGAGGTCGGCGGTGCCTGTCACAGCAGTATTCACTGAACCCAGTGGTGGACACCAGAAGTAAAGGATGACGAAACAGCTGACGGGTATCGGCAGGCCACACAGGTGATTGCAGAAGCAAAAACACAGGTGTGGGAGGAGTTTGGTGAGGCCATGGTGCAAGACTCGGTTGGCCTTGAGGAGATTCTGGTAAACCATCCAGTGACTCAGGAGGGGGAATCACTGCACTACTGACACTGTGTAGTGGAGAGGGTGTGCTGGGGACATAGTCAGGCAGTGAAAGGAATACTTTAACATGCCTCTGCAATGTTGTGTGGAGGTTGGGGACAGTGCCTCTGGATTGGCAAACCAGTGTGGTGATCCCTATTTTTAAGAATGGGGATTGGAAGGTGTGTTCCAACTATAGGGGGATCACACTCCTCAGCCTTGCTGGGAAACTACACCAGGGTACTGGAGAGGCCTGTAGTTTACCTGTACTTTATTTAAATATTTCTTTAGTAAATTGTCTGGATAACACAGCATTAACACTATTATGTACAAGATGAAAGTTACACATTTAAACACTTAGTGAGGTAACCAACCGTGTGGCTGCGTCTTGTCCTGGTTGCACCACAGGCTCATCTACATTGCAAGTTAACCTGTATAATTCTGTTTGTGGTTTGATTATGTAAACTCTAAGTACGTACAACATTACATATTACATCAAGTCAACTGCCAGATGATATAAGCATTTATATACATTCACACATGAATTTCCCATTACACAGTGACTCAGCCACATCCAGTGGACATTGAGGGGACTACACTGCATCTATGTGGCAAGCTAGACTATGGGCTGATTATGATGTTCATGCCGCCGCTGAAGAAGCTTACTACCTTCATACACACTTTGACCTGCTTAGCAATAATGCTTTGATGTTGTCTGGTAAGGTTTACCCTCAGGTGTCAGATACTAGTCCAGATGGTGACAGCTAAATAATTTTTTATTTAGTGTGCATCCTGTTAAACACTGGGAACTTAAAGACATAAATCAGTGACAATAGGCTTGATGAACACTACTTTCAAATTTGTGATTCATAGGACACTTGTAGAGGTATTCTTGGCACAGGCTTAAAGTTTACACCCAACATCTCCATCCTTTGCCTCTTTCCAGCCTGCAGCAGATGGTACCAGCCTCACGCAATTGGTGGTTTGATACACAATACTTATGACATACTCTCCTGAACCAGGGCTGCAAATCCATGCAAAATGCACTAACTTGCAACTAGGACAAGCTGAATACTCTAATACAATGCAGAGGCAGCAATGTGTCAGTACTTGGTAGTGGCTGCTGGTCTTTAAGCCTGACATATGGTGTTGCTCTACTACCACAGAATGTCACAGCCTCTGCTCTCTGCTGAGAATATGACCTAAAGAGCCTTGTGTTTCACTTTTCAAGTTAGATAGCAGGTGAAGGGAAACACAGTGCCGCAGTCCAGTAGCCATGGAGCTGAGTGCAAACTATCAGCATCCTCCACTACAGATTCCATTAGTCCAATCCTGGATAACTCCAGCTTTCACCAGCTTCACCAGGAACTCCTTTTCTTTAGATATGTTGTGAGTCCAGGACTACAGACGGGGCAGAGACAAGTGGAACAAGGGATTTGGTGTTAATAATTCAATTTCAACAGTACAATACAGTACTCTAAACATATGCATTTCTATTTTCCACATGCCATTTACACTTTCATTTCAACAAACTGAGAAAAGGCGGTGCAGTACTATGGGCATTGGTTCACATATTTTCAAGTCTGGTTATCAGTTTCTCCTTAAAGAGAAGATAGAAGACAGTGTAGTATTGGCTGGTAAGCCTGTCAAGCAACACTCTAGTCCAGAACAGATTCCACATTCACTTTGAATCTACTGCTTTTTTTTTCTTGGAAACTATTTTGTCTCACAGAAACAAAGTCTCACAGAATGACATTCATACATTCAAACGAGCTGGGCTAGGTCATATTCTAGAGCTGCTTTTCAGCTCCGGACTGTCCCTGGATGTACACACTCCCATTATTTCTAGTTTGTCAGAGAAAAGGACAAAAATGTAATAATTAAGTGCAATCTATGTATGACACTGAGGGAACTCTGTACATGGATAAATATCACGACCTATACTTTATTTATAATGGATGACTTTAGCATGTTAGACATTTTAGCACGTTAGAATGCCTGGCCATACTTCTGTGGTTATTTAGGTGAAAATAACTCAAAAGTAATGTAAAAGTAGTGTAAGGCATTGCAATTTAGAGACAGTAATACTGTAACTAATTACATTGAAATGACAGTAACTAGTAATACGTAATATATTATATTTTTGAAGTAACTTGCCCAACACTAACATGATATAGACTCATGGATGGACTACTGAACAGACATACAGGGCACGGGCATTGGGGCCAGAGGGGTCAATGGCCTTTATATGAGGGGACAGTTAATATTCCACAGAGAGCAGAAGACTACAAAAATGGACAAAAGAATCTTAAAGAGAACAAAACATCCATGCCTGGAACCAGATAAGTGACAGAAAACTGATGGATATATTTAACAATAAAATATAAAGTTTTTGCTAAAATAATTGTATGAGTTAATAAACTTCCTTGTTAATGTCCACAGCAAAAAAGAGAAAATCAAGACACTGGTTACATTCCAAAGTGCCAAGTTTTGTTTTTTGGTTCCTTAACAAATCAAGTCTTACCTCTTTGATTGCTGACATCTTGATCTTCTCATAATAATGCAGTGGGGCAAGGGGGGTGCTCAGATTATAGCCAAATCCAGCCACAGCTACTTCATCACAATTATGAAGTGCCATCGTTATGGCAACTGTACCCAGGGTTGGGATATTCTGGGAAGCAGAAATCAAAAAAGGGTTTGTGTGAAACAGGTAACCAAACTATGGTCTATATCCCAGAATACATACAGAGCTTTATTTCACACAAATTCACAATGTATGGTTATTGTGTGGATATGTTACAGATGTGACAACTGCCGCATGGCTCAATGGCCTAATGGTAACACTGTTTGTTTTCAGGCTGTATTTAGGTACTTGGTTCCCTGCAGTATCTGTTGTGTGTTCACAGAATTCAATTTCAATTCAATTGAATTCAATTTATTTGTATAGCGCCAAATCACAATAGCAATCATTTCAAGGCACTTTACAAAAACAACAAAAAAAAACAACAAATCCCTTATGAGCAAGCACTTGGCGACAGTGGAGAGGAAAAACTCCTTTTAACGGAATAAAAAACCTCCACCAGAAACGGGTTCAGTTTGGGTGGCCATCTGCCTCAACTGGTTGGGGTGAGTGGATAGAGGAGAGAGAAAAGAACAGCAACAATAAACAACAAATAGACACTGCAGGTTGGTGGAGCCAGTAACTGCACATCAGCTCCAGGACCAGGGACACCTGCTGAAGGTACAGAGAGAGAACAGAGAGAGAGGGAGAGAGCACAAACTAGGGGAGAGAGAGAAGAAGCCCTCATAATGTAAACAGAGAGACAGATAGCAGCTCTCAGAGCCCCAGTCCTGAACTTTAACTCACCACTGCCATTTCTTCTACTTCTCTACGTAGAACAAAACGGAAACTGACTGTTGGAAACCACAGGTCTCTTACCCCTCTGCCCATCTGTCCGTTGTTGTGAGGTAAGCCAATCAATTTGAAAGAGGCCTCTTGGATGAAATAGGGGTTCAGGATGCGCATGTCACTGGGCTGTCGTGGAATATGTTTGGCTACCGACTTCCAGAAGCCATCAGTGCTGTGCTAAGAGACAAAAAGTAAAACAAATATAGCAACCAGCAAGTTACCACTGTTCACAATGAAAATAATCAACAGAGGCTTCAAAGCACCATGCAGCTACATTGGTGGGTGATGTTATGTGGGTTCATGACTATGAACGGCAGCTTGAACATGACATTTCTATAAACAAAGTTTAATGTTCTGTGGTTCTATTTTGCAGCTTTCATTAACCTCCTTTTCAGGAGTTAAAAGCTGTTTTCGAAGAAAAACAGCAGATAACCCCACAGTACATGCTACACTACCTGTCACCATTCAGCAACAAACAGCAGACAAAGTTATCAGGAGTGTAAACATTGGCCTTAAGCAAATTGAGTGAAGAAGTGGTATAAATGTGTGTTTATAGGGAACTAGGAAAGGTTTGCTAGAATTTTAGCCATTATACATTTGTTATCTTAAGAACTGAAGTCACACAACTTTAGTGCTTGAGATAACAAATAACACAGCTTCACCATATAAAGTAGTAAGTTGCAAACATTCAGAGCTACTGTTTATGTCTGAGTTATACTGTATGAATAAATAGTTTATTAACAATTTTTGGAAAGGCAATGCTTTCCAGGTTTAGCTAATGCAATCAAATTTAGGAATTTGTAGTAAGCCAGGAAAGGGGAAAATTAACAAAGCTGTATGAAATTGAATGTATTTACAAACTACATAATTTTTGATTTGTTTTGATTACACCAAACTGAATGGATTTTCTTTAAGACCTATGTGTCACAACCCATTTGCATCTTATGCATCTTAAAATACTGAGCAATTGATAGATGTGATTGTCTCACAATAAAGTATATTTTACAGATATTAGTGTGCAACTAGAAATATATACAGTGGTGTGAAAAAGTGTTGGCCCTCCTGATTTCTTATTTTTTTGCATGTTTGTCACACTTTAATGTTTCAGATCATCAAACAAATTTAAATATTAGTCAAAGATAACACTAGTAAACACATCATGCAGTTTTTAAATGAAGGTTTTTGTTATTAAGGGAAAACAAAATCCAAAACTACATGGCCCTGTGTGAAAAAGTGTTTGCCCCCTCTGTTAAAACATAACTTTATCACACCTGAGTTCAATTCCTTCCCAGGCCCGATTACTGCCACACCTGTTCGCAATCAAGTAATCACTTAAATGGGACCTGCCTGACAAAGTGAAGTAGACCCAAAGATCCTCAATAGGTAGACATCATGCCGAGATTCAAAGAAACTCAAAAACAAATGAGAAAGAAAGTAATTGAGATCTATCAGTCTGGAAAAGGTTATAAAGCCATTTCTAAAGCTTTGGGACTGCAGCGAACCACAGTGAGAGCCATTAACTACAAGTGGCGAAAACATGGAACAGTGGAGAACCCTCCCAGGAGTGGCCGGCTGACCAAAATTACCCCAAGACCACAGCGACGACTCATCCAAGAGGTCACAAAAGACCGTACAACAACATCCAAAGAACTGCAGGCCTCACTTGCCTCAGTTAAGGTCAGTGTTCATGACTCCACCATAAGAAAGAGACTGGATAGCAGCATAGCTGCATAGCAGAGTTCCAAGACGAAAAAGAATATAAAGGTTCATCTCAGTTTTGCCAGAAAACATCTTGATGATCCCCAAGACTTTTGGGAAAATACTCTGTGGACTGACGAGACAAAAGTTGGACTTTTTGGAAGGTGTGTCTCTCATTACGTCTCTGCGTAAAACTAAAACCGCATTTCAGAAAAAGAGCATCATACCAACAGTAAAATATGGTAGTTGTAGTGTGATGGTCTGGGGCTCTTTCGCTGCTTCAGGACCTGGAAGACTTTCTGTGATAAATGGAACCATGACTTCTGCTGTCTACCAAAAAAAGTCCTGAGGGAGAATGTCCGGCCATCTGTTTGTGACCTCAAGTTGAAGCGAATTTGGGTTCTGCAGCACAACAATGATCCAAAACACACCAGCAAGTCCACCTCTGAATGGCTGAAGAAAAACAAAATGAAGACTTTGGAGTGGCCTAGTCAAAGTCCTGACCTGAATTCGATTGAGATGCTGTGGCATGACCTTAAAAAAGCGGTTCATGCTCGAAAACCCTCCAACGTGATATGGTGTGATGATCTGAAACATTAAAGTGTGACAAACTGCAAAAAAATAAGAAATCAGGAAGGGGCCACCACTTTTTCACACCACTGTATTTGGGAGATGGTTGTGTAACAATGAAAGTGTAGCAACAATGCATACAAAACTCACCTCCAGCACAATTGCAAAAGTGCACAAATTTTTACATGATTTTTGGCATCAAAACATTTAGTTACAACATTTGCTTGAACAGGTTGGTATGGTCTCGAGATGTCTGCTTTGAGTGTAACTACTAATTTGAATTACAGTATGTCTGCTGCCTTTGTGGGAACCCATTTGGAGTATGGTTATTCACTGCTCTCTTGGTCTCTAGTTAGTCTAGTGTCTCCACTGTTTCAATCACACCCTCGATCTTGTTCTAACATATAGCACTGAAATTGAGCACTTAAAGTTTTTCCCCAAAATCCTCTTTTGTCAGACCATTCTTTAATAACTTTTGAATTTAAGATAATGGATCATGCAGTGGAAAAAGTACTCACATTCTATAATTAAGTAGTACTTAAGTACAGATATTTGTGTGAAAAAATACTCTACTAAAAGTAGAAGCACTGACTCAAACCTTTACCAAAAGTAAAAATGTTTTTTTGCCATCAATGATACTCAATATATCTTTTGATAACTCCACAAAACTAAAAAAAAAGTTTGACACAAGAAAATGTGTCGGACTAATGTCAGACTCCGTAGTTAATGTCAGACTCCGTAGTTTTCTCTGGACCCCTCCCCAATCTGACCAGCAATGACATGTTTAGCTGCGTGTCTTTGTTCCGTCGCTGGCTGTCTAGGTGGTGTCCAGCAAACGATGTGGGCTTCATAGACAATTGGGCCAATTTCTGGGGAAAACCCGGTCTGGTAGCGAGAGACGGCATCCATCCCACTTTGAATGGTGCGGCTCTCATCTCTAGAAATCTGGCCGAGTTTATTAGCCAACCTAAAGCCTGATAATCCAGAGTGGGGACCGGGACACAGAGACTCAGTCTAAAACGCCTCTCTGCAGTTTCCTTAGAGCCGTCGCCCCCCTCAAACCACATAGAGACTGTGTCTGCCCCTCGAACATATAAATCAGATGTTAACAAAAAAGGAGTTATTCATAAAAACCTAATAAAAATTAAGACCACTCCTCTTATTGAACACAAAAACAGAACAGTCAGATGTGGATTATTAAATATCAGGTCTCTTTCATCTAAATCTCTGTAAGTAAATGATTTGATAACTGATCACCAAATTGACTTACTCTGTTTTACTGACACCTGGCTACAGCAGGATGAATATGTCAGTCTAAATGAATCAACCCCCTCAGTCATAAAAATTGTAATGTTACTCGAAGCACAGGTCGAGGTGGAGGAGTAGCTGCAGTCTTCCACTCAAACTTATTATTAAACTTTCATCCTCAGAACAATTATAACTCATTTGAGAGCCTCACTCTTAGTCTTTCACATCCAAACTGGAAAACACAAAAACCAGTTCTACTTGTCATTGTGTACCGTCCACCTGTCCCTTACTCAGAGATTTTAACTGAATTCCCTGACTTCCTGTCTGATTTAGTGCTTAGTTCAGATAAAGTCATTATAGTGGGAGATTTTAACGTTCATGTAGATGTTGAAAATAATAGTCTCAGCACTGCATTTAATTCTATATTAGATTCAATTGGTTTCACTCAAAATGTTAACAAGCCCACCCACTGTTTCAATCACACCCTTGATCTTGTTCTGACCTATGGCATCGAAATTGGAAATTTAATAGTTTCTCCCCAAAGTCCTATTTTGTCAGATCATTCTTTAATAACTTTTGAATTTAAGATGATGGATCATGCAGCATTTGGAAGAAAATTCCACTACAGCAGATGTTTATCTGACAATGCTGTTAATAAATTTAAGAAAATGATTCCATCTTTATTTACATCTATGCCATGTACCAACACAGTGGAGGGCAGCTGCCTCCATCCCACTCCCTACCAAATTGATCATTTTGTTGACAGTGCTGTAGCCTCGCTGCGTGAAACGTTTGATACTGTGGCCCCTCTGAAAAAGAAGTTAGTGAATCAGAGAAGATTAGCCCCATGGTATAATTTACATATTCGTACTTTAAAGAATGCATCACGAAGGCTGGAAAGGAAGTGGCGTTCCACAAATTAAGAGGAAATTTTTCTAGCCTAGTCTATTAACATATAAAAAAGCTCTCCGTAAAGCCACAACTGCATAGTATTCATCACTAATAGAGGAAAATAAGAACAAACACTGTAGCCAGGCTGACAAAAAGTCACAGCTCTGTTGAGCCCACTGTTCCCTTTGCTCTCAACAGTGATGACTTTATGAGTTTTTTTACAAATAAAATCACAACTATTAGAGATAAAATTCAGCAGATGCTTCCTATACCTGCAATAAATGAATCTTCTACTACAGTCGCTCTTGAATCATCTGTAAGACCTCAGTTATATTTAGACTGCTTCTCTCCCATAGATCTCTCTGAATTTACATCAGTAGTTGCTTCATCTAAATCATCAACGTGTCTCTTAGACCCCATCCCGACTAGACTGCTTAAAGACACCCTGCCATTAATTAACTAATTTTTATTAGATTTAGTAAATTTATCTCTAGTATGAGGCTACGTACCACAGGTCTTTAAGACTGCAGTAATCAAACCCTTACTTAAAAAGCCTAGTCCTGATCCAGGAGTCTTGGCTAATTATAGATCAATATCCAACCTACCATTTATTTCTAAAATTCTTGAAAAAGCTGTTCCTAAGCAGCTATCAAACCACTTACACAGGAATGAACTATTTGAAGATTTTCAATCAGGATTTAGAGCACATCATAGTACAGAAACAGCATTGTTAAAAGTCACCAACGACCTTCTCTTAGCCTCAGATAATGGACTTGTTTCTATACTTGTCCTCCTAGACCTTAGTGCTGCAGTCGACACTATTGACCACAACATCTTATTACAGAGACTGGAGCATGTGACTGGTATCAGAGGAACAGCATTAAAATGGTTCCAATTTTATTTAGCGGACAGATTCCAGTTTGTTCTTGTCCATGATGAACCTTCCACACGCACAAAAGTTAGTTATGGAGTTCCACAAGGCTCTGTGCTGGACCGATTCTGTTTACCCTGTACATGCTTTCTTTAGGCTATGTCATTAGGAAGCACTCTATTAATTACCACTGCTATGCAGATGACACTCAGTTGTACCTATCTATTAAACCTGTAAACACAAACCAGTTAACCAGACTTCAAGCGTGTCTAACTGACATAAAGGCCTGGATGGCCAGTAACTTCCTACTTTTAAATTCAGAGAAAACAGAAGTTATTGTATTTGGGCCTAAAAACCTCAGAAATAACTTTTCTAAAATTATAGCTACTTTAGTCTGTGTAGATTCTCAGTTATCCAGGGAAAGTTATCTAGAGGTTGAGTCATAGCAACTGGACTTTCAGTTCTTTAAAGGTGAAACGAGGCTGGACAGGAACTTCCAAATTTATTCCCGAGGTTGGTTTCACTCCACCTTGGGCCCAATAGGCTCACTAAGTGATCTAAACAAATCAAAACAGGTCACATCAATGTAGTAGATGCAAACATCAAATTCACCAGAGAGGACACCAAAGAGAACAGGGTAGCCTTCTTGGGCTGTGAGGTCATCATTGGGTCTCATGGGAACTTAGAGAAAGAAGTATACAGGAAACCCACTCACACAGACCAATACCTTCCGTTTGACTCCCATCACCCACTGCAACACAAACTGGGAGTCATCAGGACTTTACGCCACAGAGCGAACAACATCCCTACCTCCATTGAGGCCAAGAGAAAGGAGGACACTCACTTGAAGACAGCCCTCAAAACCTGTGGCTACCCTAAGTGGGCTTTGAACAAGGTAACATCCACCCAAACAAGAGACACAACTGAGCCTCAAGACCCACAGAGAAAGAACCTGGTCATTCCATATGTAGCAGGGTTTCTGAGAGGCTTAAACAGATCTTTGGCAAACATCAGATACCAGTCCACTTCAAACCCACCAACACACTGAGACAGAGACTGGTTCACCCTAAAGACCAGATTCCAAAACAAAAGAGGAGCAATGTGGTGTATGCTGTCCAGTGTAAGGAAGAATGCTCAGAACTCTACATTGGACAAACCAAACAACCACTCAGCAGGAGGATGGCCCAGCACAGGAGGAGCAGCTCCACAGGACCACAGTCAGCTGTGCACCTCCATTTAGAGGAATCAGGACACTCTTTTGAAGACAGTGAAGTACACATTCTGGAAAGAGAGGATAGATGGTTTGAAAGAGGTTTCAGAGAAGCTATCCATGTCCAAGTGGAGAAACCCTCTCTCAACAGGGGTGGATGACTCAGACATAATCTGTCTTCAATCTACCAGGCTGCTCTTTCATCTGTTCCCAGCAAATTAAAGAACAAACCCAATGTTTCTCAGGAACGACAGACTCTGCAGGTTCTGCAGACTGTTGGGGAATCAGAAAGAGTCCATCATTAGACCTTAACGACCCTCTTCTGAGCTCACCCCTTTGGTCACTTAACGAGCCTATTCAGACCACGTGCGAAGTGAAACCAACTCGGAGGCATGGACTAACGACTCTCACCTGTTTTGCTTAGATCACTTACTGAGCCTATTGGGCCCAAGGTGGAGTGAAACCAACCTGGGGAATAAATTTGGAAGTTCCTGTCCAGCCTCTCTCAGACTGAGGAAGCCACTTGGATGGGTGGCGAAACGTTTCACCTTTAAAGAACTGAAAGTCCAGTTGCCATGACTCAACCTCTAGATAGCTACTTTAGATGGCATAGCCCTGGCCTCCAGCACTACTGTGAAAAACCTTGGAGTTATTTTTGACCAGGACATGTCCTTTAATTCAAAAACAACAAAAACAAAAACAAATCTAGCCTTCTTTCACTTGCTCAACATTGCCAAAATTAGGAACATCCAGTCTCAAAATGATGCAGAAAAACTAGTCCATGCATTTGTTAGCTCAAGGCTAGGTTACTGTAACTCATTACTATCTGGATGCCCCAATATCTCCATAAAAAGCCTCCAGTTAATCCAGAATGCTGCAGCCAGAGTCCTGACAGGAACAAGCAAGAGAGATCATATTTCTCCTATATTAGCTTCTCTTCATTGGCTCCCTGTAAAATACAGAATAGAACTTAAAATCCTTCTTCTCACATACAAATCCCTTCATGATCAAGCTCCTTCATACCTTAAAGACCTCATAGTACCATATTATCCCAACAGACCACTTCGCTTATTGACCACTTATTGGGAACTTGTGGCCCTGCCCGAGGACCATCGGTGCACTGAGCTCCCCAACCCTAACCCTAAGACTCCCTTCCCTTCCCCTCTTGCTCTATCAGTGTAAGGCAAGATGAATCCCAAGGGGTCATACTTACTTGCCAGGACCTTGTAGCCAAGATCATCTGTTCCAAAGAGCCATAGCATCGACTCTGAGGAATTGGTTTTATTCTGGGCCAACCATAACTCCATACTAGCAGAACAGCTTTCTTCTGGCAAATGACTGATGACCTCTGGGACATTGCTGGCCCACTGACACAGTTCAAATTGAATTAGTTGAATTAGTTAATAAGATTTCAGCCACGATGTGCGATGGACCCTGCACACCCTTTGTTTACACCAAGGAACTGCTGATCTGCACTGCACTGTAGTGTTCCCCCAAGGCAGGCATGTGATCCCGGCGGAAGTGCTTCGAAAGACTCGTAGAGGCCGCCGGGCTGGGGAATGTGAGGTCCATTCCCAACAAAACAGATGAGCTCACCGCCCTCACAAGACACCAGCGGGAATACAGAGAGAGCAGCGTCATTGTGTTCACTGAGACATGAGCCCTCACATCCCGACTCGGCTGTTTCATCAGAGAATTTTCGTCTGCTGCGTGTTGACAGAACGGAGGACAGTGGTAAGAGGAAAGGAGGGGGTCTGGCTGTGTTTGTTCATGCAAACTGGGACATTGTACAGTGAGGAAGCAACTGTGCAGCACAGACATTGAAGTATTAGCAGTTAGCATGCGGCCATTGTTGGGATTAAATAAAGGCCTGTGTGATGATTACAACACGAATGAATCAGTTGCAATATAAATTAATCAGTTTAGGTTACAGTATGATGATTAAAGTGAGTGTAAAAGGTCAAAGGGGATTTAGAGAAGTAGAGTATTATAGAGCAGTAGTTGTAGATGCAATAGGATTTTGTTTGTGCTGTGTGAGTGTGTGTCTCGATATCAGGGACAACGCCCAAGGAGTGGGGGTTGCTGGCAGAGACTTGACAGCAGTTGGGAATTCCTCAGCATGGACCAATCAGTGCAAAGGAGAAACTTGAGACCCTGCATACCATTCTGAACAGAGGATTTGAATGCCTGTTCAAGCCTGTTCAACACCATACTATCTGTCACGGGAGTTTACGCACGTCATTGTGTGTAAACTCCCCCCCCCCCCCCCCACCACACACACACACACACACACACACACAGGAAGACCTCCTGTGTGGTACCAGTGCCCAAGACACCACACGCTAAAGACCTCAATAGCTTCAGGTCGATGGCTTTCACGTCCCATCTGATGAAGACACTGGAGAGACTGGAACTCTGCTCCATGGTGAGCTCAGCGATGGACCCGCTGCAGTTTAGCTACCAGCCCAGCACTGGGATGGGGGGCACCGTCATCTTCCTGCTTCACCGTGCTCTGGCTCACCTGGAGAAGCCCGGCATTGCTGTGAGAATTCTGTTCTTTGACTTCTACAGCACGTTTAACACCATACAGCCGGTGCTTCTGAGGGACAAACTGGAGAAGGCTGGTGTGGACTTTGACCTGGAGGAGTGGATCCTGGACTACCTCACAAACTTGCCCCAGTTTGTGAGAATCCGGAACTGTGTGTCTGACATCCTGACCTGCAGTGTGGGGGCTCCCCAGGGGACCGCCCTGGCCCCCTTCTTCTTCATTCTCTAAACTGTGGACTTCAGGCACAACACGGATGGCTGTGTTATGCAGGAGTTCTCCGACGACTTTGTGATTGTTGAGCTCATCCCTAACGGTGACGACGTGGAGTACAGAGGACTGATGCAGGACTTCATGGACTGGTGTCAGCAGATCCACCTCCAGCCAACTCCTCCTTTATCAACGCAGGGAAGATCAAGGAGATGGTGGTGGACTTCCGCAGATGCCAATCTACTCTCCCCTCGCCAGTGAACATCCAGGGAATGGACATTGAGAGAGTGAACTCTTATAAGTACCTGGGTGTTCACCTGAATAACAAACTGGACTGAACTCATAACACAGATGCACTGTACAGTAAGGGCCAGAGCCGGTTCTATTTCCTGACGAGACTGTGGTCTTTTGGTGTGAAGGAGCACTCCTGAAGACCTTCTATGACTCTGTGGTTGAATCAGCCATCCTGTACGATCCTGGTCCTGGTCTGCTGGAGCAGCATCATCACAGAGAGGGAGAGGAAGAAGCTGAATAAGGTCATCAAGGAGTCCAGTCTAGTCCTGGGATGTCCCCTGGACTCAGTGAGGGAGGTGGGGGACAGAGGGTCCTGGCAGATATAATTTATTGCTCTCAGTCTCTCATACTGGTCACTGGAAGTTTAACATGGCACCTCATGGCAAAAAACTCTCAGAGGATCTGAAAAAAAGAATTGTTGCTCTACATAAAGATGGCCTAGAATATAAGAAGATTGCCAAGACCCAGAAACTGAGCTGAGCTCCACTCAGAACAGGCCTCGCCATGGTCGACCAAAGAAATTGAGTGCACGTGCTCAGCGTCATATCCAGAGGTTGTCTTTGGGAAATAGACGTATGAGTGCTGCCAGCATTGCTGCAGAGGTTCAAGGGGTGGGGGGTCAGCCTGTCAGTGCTCACACCATACGCCGCACACTGCATCAAATTGGTCTGCATTGGCTGTCGTCCCAGAAGGAAGCCTCTTCTAAAGATGATGCACAAGAAAGCCCACAAACAGTTTGCTGAAGACAAGCAGACTAAGGACATGGATTACTGGAACTGTGTCCTGTGGTCTGATGGTGTCAAGCATATCTGGCGGAAATCAGGTGAGGAGTACAAAGACAAGTGTGTCTTGCCTACAGTCAAGCATGGTGGTGGGAGTGTCATGGTCTGGGGTTGCATGAGTGCTTCCGGCACTGGGGAGCTACAGTTCATTGAGGGAACCATGAATGCCAACATGTACTGTGACATACTGAAGCAGAGCATGATCCCCTCCCTTCGGAGACGGGGCCACAGGGCAGTATTCCAGCATGATAACAACCCCAAACACACCTCCAAGACGACCACTGCCTTGCTAAAGAAGCTGAGGGTAAAGGTGATGGATTGGCCAAGCATGTCTCCAGACCTAAACCCTATTGAGCATCTGTGGGGCATCCTCAAACAGAAGGTGGAGGAGTGCAAGGTCTCTAACATCCACCAGCTCTGTGATGTCATCATGGAGGAGTGGAAGAGGATTCCAGTGGCAACCTGTGAAGTTCTGGTGAACTCCATGCCCAAGAGGGTTATGGCAGTGCTGGAAAATAATGGTGGTCACACAAAATATTGACACTTTGGGCCCAATTTGGACATTTTCACTTAGGTGTGTACTAACTTTTGTTGCCAGCGGTTTAGACATTAATGGCTGTGTGTTGAGTTATTTTGAAGGGACAGCAAATTTAAACTGTTATACAAGCTATACACTCACTACTTTACATTGTAGCAAAGTGTCATTTCTTCAGTGTTGTCACATGAAAAGATATAATAAATTATTTACAAAAATGTGAGGGGTGTACTCACTTCTGTGAGATACTGTAGCTTTATAGTTTAAGTTTTTTTTTTTAAATTATTTTTTGGGCAGTTTTTGCCTTTATTTGATAGGACAGTGGAGAGAGGCAGGAAATTAGGGAGAGAGCAAGGGAAGACATGCAAGCTATATGACGGCATCCAGTGTATATGGACGCGCACACTACCGTTACACCACCAGTGGCCGCCATATTTCAATATTTTTAACTTCTTATTTATCTTTGTTACTTTTGGCACTCTGCTGTCTACTTGTACTTTCCTGTTGCAACAATGCAATTTCCCCATTGTGGGACAAATAAAGGTTATCTTATCTTAGCTTATCCCTCTGATATCACTACTGAATGCTTTTGCATGTTCTCTAAAGCTTAGCAGGACTCTTAGAAGTGTTGCCCCTAATGGAGGTCCAGGCAGCAAGAACATCATTCAAGCTTTGCCCTCGATACTGATATGAGTCTGTTCTTGCCATTGTGACTCACACCCTCAATACCCTTCTTAGATATTTCAGTCACATTTAATAATGCTCTGTTTAATTAATATGCAGTTTCATTTATTTAATTTTAAAATTTGTTTCAATAATTGCAAAGGACGCTTTACCTCATGTTTTTTGTTGTTGTTATAGTAGTAGTATAGTAGTAGTTAATAACATTTCTGAACCACAATAAAGCTACTTATGTGAAACAGTTTTGCTCAAGCTCAACCAAAAATGTAAATTGACATATTTTGTCAGTGCAGCGTTTGATCCCTGCTAAGACCATGCAGCTGCAGCATCAGAGGTGACAACTCTAAACACTAACTTGCAGTTTCTGCAGGACCTGGCTTCTCTACTTATTATTACTAATATCATCACAAACTGGCTGGCTACAGCTGTATTTACATAGTGGCAAAATAAAAAGTTAAAAGCCTTACCAGTCTTTGGTTTAAGACCATGTGTCGGAGCCACTTGAAGTCCAGAGCTTTGAAGGCAGAGAGGACAAACAGAGACTGAGTTTCGTAGTGTTCCATCTTCTGAATCGCCCCTTCTGGGTAGGTGATCCTCATTGTAGTCTTGGAGCCAACATCTTTCTCAAAGCCTTTCACTGGGGCCTCATTTAACCTGCAACAAACAGGTTAATCATAGACTGCACATTTTAATCTGCAGTTATACATGTCAGCATTAGTCAAACATTTATCAAGCATTTTGAAAGAACTTTTCATACGCACAAGCACTGCAAAAAAATTTTTTTTGCCATGCATTCAATATGAGGATAATTGATACAGATAGGTTATAACCAACAACATAATAAACTTTGAACCACCTTTGATTTATTTGTTTATTTAAAAGCCTAAAATTACTGCGTATTGTAGCCCAGTTTGTGCTGATTACAGTGTTATCAGACTTTAGCCATTGATATGTTTAAAAGCAACTGAAAAAAGCACAAATGTCAGGGCATGTCAAAACTTGTCCAGAGTCCAAAACATATTTAGACCCCAGAGGGTTAAACTCCTCCACCTAAGACAGGATCTTTCTCCTGACCTGGAGTTGGCAAGCTACCATTTTCTGGTTGAGAATCATGGCCTCGGACTTGGAGGTGCAAATGCACAACCAAACTGAACTGAGGCTTACATAATCTTTTCTTTAATAATAAGGTGAAGGTGTCCATAATAGGCCATGCTTAGTCAGAAAACAGGCAGAGAGTATAAACCATCAAAGCAATCCAAAAACCAGCAAAGATGTCAAAAACGTTAGACGGGTGAATAATTCAAGGACGTAACAAGATCATACACTGAGGGCTTGAACTGAAAAGGTAAGACTGGTAAGCTGGTTGCAGACAACCTGGCAACTGGTGGCTGGCTGGGCTAGTGTATAAATACTCAACAGCATGACCTTAATTGACAGGGTAAACTAGATGCATGGGGATAACTGAGTTTTTGCGACTAACATGGAACGTGGGCTGTATCTGCATGGACTTGGGTAAAGTTAACATGACAGAGACAGGATTAATGATCTTGGAGATGGGGAAGGGGCAGATAAATCTGGGTGACAATGTTCGTGAATCGGTCTTGAGTGGGAGGTCCTTAGTGGATAACAAAACCCGCTGACCAGGTGAGTATGTGGGTGCACTAGATTTTTTCTTATCCGCTGCCGTCTTATAAGATTGCTGGATAATCCAGGTGCGGCAGTAACGTTGGACCAGAGCATGGGCAGAAGGAGCCACAATCTCCTTCTCAAGAGCTGGGAACAAGAGGGGTTGGAAGCCATAGGAACACTGGAAGGGAGTGTTTGTTCTCGGCCAGGGCACATCACATCATTTACCTGTCCTAGTTTCTGACCGTGCTTCTTCATCCTACTACACTCTTCCTCAGGGGTCCAGTCAGCATGTCTACATTCCCCCGCCCATTCTTCTCTGTGTTTGGAAGGATACCCAGAGAAGACTTCTGTGTCCAGCTCTATCTTCCTCCTCCCTACTTCATAATAAACTCACGTTAACCCTGAAGTCTGCATTACCTGTGTCCAGTGTACTAATTCCCAACTAAAGGTGACATGTATGGATCCACTGTGCCTGTATGCATGTCTCCTGATGAGTTGGTAGATGGTGTCTGGGGATCATCTTCCATTTCTGGATAAAGGCATCAGGACAGTAGGCTACTTGGTGATGTTGGATGCATCAAGATAAAATGTCCCATAGGTGCTCAGTGCAATTTAGGTTAGGCAAGAATGCCTTTATCATCCAGGAAATGCATACACACTCTGGTCACATGAGGTCAGGCATTGTCCTGCACCAGGAGTAACTTAGGGCCCACTACACCAGCATAAGTCACTCATGCCACCCTTATGGGCTCTTGTTCTGACAGTTTGGTCAGAAACATGTACACCAGTAGCTTGCTGGAAATTATTTTGTAGGGCTCTCACAGTGTTCCTCCTGTTCCTCTTTGCACAAAGGAGCAGATACTGGTCCTGCTGCTGGGTTAATGCACATCTATGGCCCTGTCCAGCTCACCTGCTGTAACAGCCAGCTTCCTGGTATTTCCTCCATGCTCCCGAGACTGCTGGGAAACACAGCAAACCTTCTTGCAACTGCAAATATGGATGTCCAATATTGAAGTAACTGGACTGATGGAACTTGAGTGTGCTGCAGGTACTGCGTCATACTACCAGTACTGACAATGACACTAGCAGATGATGATTAAGTGTTGCCCTATTTTTTTGAGCAGTTTATGTCTGTCATAACATACCTGACCACAACATCAAACTCATCAATCCTCTGCCCCAGAGACTTGTTTGCAAGGATTCCTCCGTTTCCCACAATGATGCACGTCTTACAGCTCATACTGTAACAGAGACAAGATACTGAGATATTCATATTATCAGGAAAAAAACCAGAAAAAAATACACTAGACATCAAAAAGGTGTGTTTAAAAAGATATTCCTTTAGAGAGATGGGATGAGGTGAAAAATACAAAATGCTACATAAACCCCTTTTCTCTTTTTTAGACGTACCAGGACAGGAGTATATCTAAGCATATAATGTATTTATTATGATTATAATGTTCTATTGTAGACTGTGCAGGATGTGTTGTGTGTTTAGTCTGCACTGATGAAACAGGGTCAATACATAGTGTCTCAGCAACTGACAAGGCCCAGATAAACTCAAAAGCCTGAATCCCAAGTGGAATCAACCAACACAATTACTTCAACTTATCTGTTGAAATTTTAATGTAGACTGACAGACTCAACTTTCACCCATCAGAATCTTGCTTTCTCAAATTTAGGGAAGATATGAATACTGAACCATTTGTTTCAACAGTTGTAAGAGTGACAAAGAGACTTTCCAAGATATGATAATGATTTGTAATGATCATGTAACAAATGGACTGGTAGGTCAGTAGGTATATAGTAGAGAACAAAAACACAAACACAAGGTGCTGAATCATGACCAATATTTTGGTTTTGTTAACCAAAATATTTGAAGCTAATCCTTGAGATAGATATTTTTGATTTCCAAGTTTGCCACTTTAAGCCCAAGAGTTCAATTTAAAGACATTTTTGTAATGTATGTTAGATTACAATTTGTTCTCAAAAAGAGGAGTTACATGAGAACAGTACAAAATTTTAGTAAAGGAAGAGACTGCTTGAGGTAAACTATAATGGTTGGGTAATGGTTAGTTTAGGTTCTGTTAAATAATGATATTAAACATATTTAAGTGTGCTGTGTTTTGAAAAATATGTTTGTAAAATGAGGCTGAAAAACTTTTATTTGTGTTAAAAATTTTAAGTTACCGTTTCACCCACTGAATATTCTGTAAAGATGATTGTAATACTGTATGTTTTGTATGTGTTAGCATTTGTATTTTTCTTATAAACGTGTCTGTTTAGAGTATTTGTTTCTTAAAAGCTATTCTTAAAAAATGAGTGTACCATATATTGTCAGATGATTAATATACAATACATAGAGCAAATTAAAACAACAGCACTTCACTGTGTGCATTCTCAAAGTTATAAACAGACAAGTTTACAGTCTCTCCTAATGATACCTGTAAATACTAAGAGGAAAGAAAACTAAAGAAGGGTATACTGTGATGACTGCACTAACTGTGCAGTATGACAGGACAACTAGCACCAACTTACCTGTCAAGTTCTTCCCCAAGCCCATAGATCTTAGTGTTTGATAGAAGAATATCTATAATCTTCTCTAAAGAAACCAGATAGCAAACAAGATAGAAAGAAAAAACAAGTGAGATGAAGATCAAAGAAGAAGAAAAAACAACCAGCGGAGCTGTGTTTTAAAACAATACATTATCTGTCAGATGAGAGCCAAATGAGATGGGATACAAGTTTTGTATCAGGTTTGCTTCATTAAACCTTGATTTGTAAAAAGTCTAAAGAAGGCTAATGAAATAGGTACGTCACACTATAAAATCACTATAAAATCATAAAAGCACATTTTAAGAAATAACTGCTCCAAATTAAAAAGTGGAGGTTAATGCAACTGGGTGCTCCAAAATCTAGTCTGTTTTACACTTTAAACAAGGTTGAGTCTGAAATTGAATGACAGTTTGTTATTAGACACACTTGCTCCCTTTCAAAAGCAGCCAGCTTTTTCAAAAATCATATCAATGTTGTATTAATGGAGACTGTTCGAATTTAAGTGAGCTGATCACACTTGAAAGTGAATGATCTTTGGTTGTAAATCCACAATACACATCGATTATCAACTGCAGAAAAAAATATGTTGAAACCATGTTTAAGATATGAAATTTATGCTTATGTCATATATGTATTTGAGGAGGTTTACAGACTCATCTTTGCACCACACAGATCTAATGTTTATGTTTTTAAGTCCCATGTACATTATGAGTTATAGTTTGTTTCCACTGCAACTTTAGTAAGTCAGTCAAATATAAAAACCTTTGTAATAGTTTTGAAGTTTAAGGAAAAACATTTTTTAAGCAGAAATTGAAAATCTACATAAAAATATATAGAGACAGTGTTGACCTTGGAAGGACGTAGACATGTATATATCTCCTCTCACACAACAGAAGTCAGCAGTTTTTGTCATAAAATGTCAACACTTCTTTCAACTGTGAGCAGAGTTTCAGTGGGATGACAAAATGTGCCTACACATGGTTAACATGGAGAATAATGGTTATGCATGTGAAGTTTCTCAGTCGTCCCGGTGAAGAAATCTAGAAATCTAGGCTGAGTCATGGCAACTGGACTTCTAGTTTTTAGGTCTAGATGTCATGATTCCCCTTTGGGACATCCTGTCGGGGGACCTTTATTTTCTAAGAGACTTCCTTTTCCCTCGCACTGGTCCCCGGCAGCTTCACAGCTTATTGAGTTCATGGGTTTCACCTGTTTTCAATCACCTTTTCTGTTCTCCCTATATATACTTCCCTCTTTCCTTTGTTTGGGGCTTAAGCATTAGTTTGCGTAAGCCTTGTTGATTGCTAGTAACTAGGTAGTTTTCGTAAGCCTTGCCTTACAGTTTCTCAAGTGTTTTGCCACCATATCATTCGGTCTTTTCTTGTTTACCATTTCACTCGGTTTTCTAGTTTCCCGTTTCATCCGGCTTTGTGTTTTGTGTTTTTTCCCCCCTCCTGGATCCCAGGAGAGGTAATAAAGTCTTTGGTTCTGCATCTGGGTCCTGCCGCCTCTCCTTGTCTCCAGCACCTCCTCACTCACCAACTCCCACACCTAACAGAATGCTTCAGCCACAGACGGACGCAGCAGGACCGGCCGGGGAGTTGTTCCCGGAGCGGTGTTTGAGGGACAGCGTCACCGCTCTCCGGCTTTGTCTGGGTTTCGTCCCGGACTACTCGCTGGCGCACATGCGTGTGACCAACAGCGGCGGAGTCTGCTACATGTGCCGTCCAATACCTCCAAGAAGAGTGTGGGGAGGGCGTACCAGCTCTTCTCCTCCCTGCACGCTCTGCTGGAGGAAGGCAGAGAGCAGCAACTCCCCTTCCAGGACGTCAAGAGCAGGTGCCTCGCGGCTCTTCAGTCCCCTTCACCAGTGTTGCACCTCTCCACACCCTCGGATCCTTCCGATTCTCCGAGCTCCCCCTCCTCGGTCCAGAACGCCCCTCGCCCCGGTCCGAGTTCCGTTTCTCTTTCGGACAAGGGTGCCACTCGCCCCAGTCCAATCTCTTCCCTTTCTCAGTCTGAGTTTTATCTTTTATCTTCGTTCCCTCAGCCTGAGCCTCTCGTTCTCCCCCCTCAGCCTGAGCCTCTCATTCTCCCCCCTCAGCCTGAGCCTTTCGATCCCCCTCAGCCTGAGCAGTTTCTTTTCCCTCCTCAGGCTGAGTCCTTTTCTCTTTCCTCTTTTTCCAAGCCTGGGGCCTCTCTCTCGTCCCCAGCCTGGGTCCCCCCCCCCTCTCTCTCTCTCTCAGCCCAGTTCCCCTCTCTCTCACTCTGTTCCCCAGCCAGATTCTGCGGTTCAGCAGAGTCGCCACCAATGGCGGTGTCGTCGGAGAGGGGTGGCCGCTTCTCCGGTCAGGCAGCCTGAATCCAGTGCCTTCTCGTCGCCAGAACCTCCAGTTGCCATCTCGCCGCCAAAGCCCCAGGCTGCCATGGACAGGAACACCCAGCACAGCTGCAGATTGAACCGCTGGACCAGCAGCCCCGACGACGACATTGACGGAGTCACTGCCGTCTGAAGAGGCAATCCCCAGTGCTGCTTCCAGTGTCGACACTCATGTCCCCGCTGAGGTTCCTCTGTCTCTGGCCAGCCCTTCCCCTGAGTCTCCAGCAGGCCTCTCCCCTGAGTCTTTGGCTAGTCCTTCGCCTCAGTCTCCAGCCAGCCCATCACCTCAGTTTCCAGCAGGCTTCTTCTCTGAGCTCCTGACTAGGCCTTTGCCTCAGTATCCAGCTGGTCTGGTGCTCACGTCTCCAGTGCTCCCGTCTCCAATGCCCCAGCCTCTGGACCCTCAGCTTGCCGACGACAGCGTCCCCACTGAGGTCCTCTCCCAGTCTCCAGCAGGCCTGGCACCCGATTCCTGAACTGGCCTCTCCCCTGAGTCTCCAGCCAGCTGCTCACCTCAGTCTCTGGTCAGCTCGTCTTCCCAGTCTCCGGCCAGCCCATCTCCCCAGTCTCCGGCCGGCCGCTCACCTCAGTGTCCGGCAGGCCCCTCACCTGAGTTTCCAGCCAGCCCGTCTCCCTGGGGCCAGCTCCTAGCCTCTTCAGTCTCCAGCTAGTCCTTCGACGGATTCTCAGGCTAGCCCTTCACCTCAGTCACCGGAGCCACCTATCAGATTTCCGCCTCAGGCTACAGCAACGCAGCCACCAGAGCCTCGCCCTCCAGCGCCGTCTCCAGCACCGTCTCCAGAGTCTCCAGTGTCTCCAGCCGCATCTTCGGCCAGCGTCTCCAGTACCGCCTCAGCCAGCGTCTCCAGTACCGCCTTGTGCCAGCGCCACCTGTTCGGCCAGCGTCTCCAGCGTCTCCAGTGCTGCATCGGCCACCCACTCTAGTTTCCCGTTTCATCCGGCTTTGTGTATTGTGTTTTATCCCCTCTCCTGGGAGAACACTGGGGATCCCAGGTGGCCACGAGGGCTAAAGTTTGGTCAGCCCTCTGCTTCGTCAGGGGGAGGGTGCGTGAAGCACCTCGTTAAAACAGAGCAAAAGTCCAGTACCTTGGTGCATATAAAGGGCGAGTGAGAGTAGAGTGAGAACAAAAGGCAGATTGCAAACAGGTGAAAATACTTAAAGTATACTTACGTTAAAGAACGTAAAGCGGCCGGGGACCGGAGCAGGAGAGGTACTGAACACAAAATAAAGGTCCCCGGCAGGAAGTCCCAAAAGGGAATCATGACAGCCTGTTCCTGATGTTCTCAGAGTTCGTGATGGCAGTAACTCATCAGAAATGTATATTTGTGCTGAGCCATGAAGAGACTTACAGCAGTGCTGTTTTAAAGTCTGAGCAGCAAGAAGCCAGTGCAGAGATCTGAGAACAGGAGCAATGTGGTTGTAGTTCTTGGTTCTAGTCAGGATCCAAGCAGCACCATTTTGAATGTACTGCATCTACCTTACAGCTCGTCTTGAGTGCCCCATGAGCAGGCTGTTACAGTAATATAACCTGCTGGGGATAAATGCATGATTGAGTCTCTCTCAGTCTGGTTTCGACATAATCCTTTTGATTCTCGCAATGTTTTTGAAATGGTAAAATGCTGATGATGTAATTAATTTAATATGGCTGGTAAAATTCAAGTCTGAGTCCATGATTTGCATCATAGTCAAATGTATTCCTGGGGGCAGAGCGGGTGACACTGTGTCAAATCTGAAGCTGCTGGCTAAGGCTAATTGTAAATATGGAAAAATTGTTATTCACGTCGGCAGCAATGACACCCGATTACGCCAATCGGAGGTCACTAAAAATAATGTTGAGTGAGTGTGTGTGTGTAACTTTGCCAAATTAATGTCAGACTCCGTAATTTTCTCTGGATCTCTCCCCAATCTGACCAGCGATGACATGTCTAGGTGGTTTCCAGCAAACGATGTGGGCTTCATAGACAATTGGTCCACTTTCTGGAGAAAACCAGGTCTGATAGCGAGAGACGGCATCCATCCCACTTTGCATGGTGCAGCTTTCATCGCTAGAAATCTGGCCGAGTTTATTAGCCAACCTAAAGCCTGACAATCCAGAGTGGGGACCAGGACGCAGAGACTCAGTTTAAAACGCCTCTCTGTAGTTTCCTTACAGCCGTCGCCCGTCAAACCACATAGAGATTGTGTCTGCCCCTCTAATATATAAATGAAATAAATCAGATGTTAACAGAAGAGGAGTTATTCATAAAAACCTAATAGAAATTAATCCCTTAATCATAGTTTTTAACTGAATTTCCAGACTTCCTATCTGACTTAGATGTTGAAAATAATAGTCTCAGCACTGCATTTAATTTGGTATTAGATTCAATTGGTTTCACTCAAAATGTTAACAAGCCCACCTACTGTTTCAATCACACCCTTGATCTTGTTCTGGCCTATGGCACTGTAGTCAGGCTGAAAAAAGCCACAGCTCTGTTGAGCCCACTGTTCCCTTAGCTCTCAGCAGTGATGAATTTATGAGTTTCTTTACAAATAAAATCACAACTATTAGAGATAAAATTCAGCAGATGCTTCCTATACCTGCAATAAATGAATCTTCTACTACAGTAGCTCTTGAATCATCTGTAAGACCTCAGTTATGTTTAGACTGCTTCTCTCCCATAGATCTCTCTGAATTTACATCAGTAGTTGCTTCATCTAAATCATCAACGTGTCTCTTAGACCCCATCCCGACTAGACTGCTTAAAGACATCCTGCCATTAATGAACTCATCTTTATTAGACTTAGTAAATTTATCTCTAGTATCAGGCTAGGTACCACAGGCCTTTAAGACTGCAGTAATCAAACCCTTACTCAAAAAGCCTAGTCTTGATCCAGGAGTCTTGGCTAATTATAGACCAATATCCAACCTACCATTTATTTCTTAAATCCTTGAAAAAGCTGTTGCTAAGCAACTATCAGACCACTTACACAGAAATGAACTATTTGAAGATTTTCAATCAGACCTAACCAGAGTTTCCTCCTAGACCTTAGTGCTGCATTCGACACTATTGACCACAACATCTTATTACAGAGACTGGAGCATGTGACTGGTATCAGAGGAACAGCGTTAAAATGGTTCCAATCCTATTTATCAGACAGATTCCAGTTTGTTCATGTACATGATGAACCTTCCACACACACAAAAGTTAGTTATGGAGTTCCACAAGGCTCTGTGCTGGGACCGATTCTGTTCACCCTGTCCATGCTTCCTTTAGGCTGCGTCATTAGGAAGAACTCTATTAATTACCACTGCTATGCAGATGACACTCAGTTGTATCTATCTATTAAACCTGTAAGCACAAACCAGTTAACCAGACTTCAAGCGTGTCTAACTGACATAAAGGTCTGGATGACCAGTAACTTTCTACTTTTAAATTCAGAGAAAACAGAAGTTATTGTATTTGGGCCTAAAAACCTCAGACTTTTCTAAAATTATAGCTACTTTAGATGAAATAGCCCTGGCCTCCAGCACTACTGTGAAAAACCTTGCAGTTAATTTTGACCAGGACATGTCCTTTAACTCACACATAAAACAAATCTCTAGAACTACCTCAAGGCTAGATTACTCTAACTCATTACTATCTGGATGTCCCAGTATCACCATAAAAAGCTTCCAGTTAATCCAGAATGCTGTAGCCAGAGTCCTGACAGGAACTAGCAAGAGAGATCATATTTCTCCTATATTAGCTTCTCTTCATTGGATCCCTGTAAAATACAGAATAGAATTTAAAATCCTTCTTCTCACATACAAATCCCTTCATGATCAAGCTTCTTCATACCTTAAAGACCTCATAGTACCATATTATCCTGATAGACCACTTTGCTCTGAGGGTGCAGGTCTACTTGTGGTTTCCAGAGTTTCCAAAAGCAGAATGAGAGGCAGAGCCTTTAGCTATCAAGCTCCTCTCCTGTGGAACCAGCTCCCAGTCTGGGTTCAGGAGGCAGGCTCTCTCTGTACTTTTAAGGCTAGACTTAAAACCTTCCTCTTTGACAAAGCGTATAGTTAGGGCTGGCTTCAGGTAACCCTGAACCATCCCTTAGTTATGCTGCTATAGGCCTAGACTGCCCGAGGACCACCCTCCCCTACCCTAACCGTAACACTCACTTAACCTTGTCTCCCCTAGTTTGTTCTCTCTCTCTCTCTGTACCTTCTGCAGGTGTCCCCGGTCCTGGAGCTGTATATTGCTGATGTGCAGTTACTGGCCCCACCAGCCTGTAGTGTCTATTTGTTGTGTATTGTTGCTGTTCTTTTCTCTCTCCTCTATCCACTCACCCCAACTGTTCGAGGCAGATGGCCGACCAAACTGAGCCCGTTTCTGCTGAAGGTTTTTTCTTCCGTTAAAGGGAGTTTTTCCTCTCTACTGTCGCCAAGTGCTTGCTCATAAGGGATTTGTTGGGTTTTTAGTTTTTGTAAAGTGCCTTGAGATGATTTGTATTGTGATTTGGCGCTATACAAATAAAATTAATTGAATTGAATTGATGATTACCCCTAGATTTCTAACCTGATTATTAGATTTTAGAGAAAGAAACTCAAGGTGACTGCTGACACTTTCTCTTTGTTTCTATGGCCAAAAGATACAGTGTACAGACAATACAGTGTTTGTTTGTTCACATGTCCCATCATTTCTGTAACTCTCTAAATCTGAAAACGGCACCTGCTGAATGCGGTGATTGGTCAGGTATTAGGAGTTGTGTAAGTGGGAGAGGTTTAGACTTCTCTCTCAAAGCTCTAGTTTTGTTCATAAATACTCACTTTCTTGTTAATAACAGCACAACATATTGAATGTGCTAAAGAGATCCACAGGGTGCCCAGTTACCTTACATTTATTTGTGTATTCCATTGTTTCAAGACTACAAAGACACTCAAAACACAAAAAGATAGAATTGGTGGAGAGGGACTGGGAACTCAGTGGGATGCAACCAGGAGTATGCAACTTTTCACCTAAACTTTAAATATGGCCATTCAGAACAGGCAGAAACATGTCTTTAAATATGGTCAGACAACAGTACATGTAAACTAGCTTTCAATCATACCAAGGCCTTAACAACAAGAAGATATGTTCCCTGCTAGTCTTTACTGCTGAAAGATGGAATGCCATTTACATTAAATTAATCTATAGTACCTTTAATTGCAAAGACAAATATGTGTAGCCATACCTTGTGATTTTACTCCAAATGGGCTCGGATAGTCACCAATCTTGGAGTATTGTTTGTAATTTGGATCAAGGAACATGGGTGCCAGTTTGATGAACCTATTAATATACAAGAAAACATGTTACAAAAAGAAAGAACTGGTATTCATCAATGCACTATCAGCTAAAAGACCCTTACAGCCCTCATGTGAACAGTATAGATGCACTGATTAATGGAAGAATGCCAAAGAAGATTTAGTGCATTGTGATACCAGTTAATCACACTGGCTGTCTGAGTTCAACTTGAACAAAACAAACTCAGAAAAGTGGGTAAGGACCAAACTGAAAATGAAGAGTAGATATTCAGGTTGCTGAGCAGTAACAAGGGAACCGTTTGTTAGTTTGAGCTGGTGCAGTCTTTGTTATGAGCACTTTAAAGATCGAACTGGCATATTTAATTTCTCACTATGATGTAACCTGGACTGAACCAGCACCCTTCAGCTGAGAAGCTCCCTTCTTATCGACTTTTTCACATGCTACCACCATTCTCTCACTATGTGTTCGCACTGCTTTCAGATACTGCACTTCCTTCACTACATGCCTCACTCTTCCCTTCATCTGACCTGTCTCCTTGGTACTCACACACCTGTTTTCCATCATCCTGCTGCATTTAAACCCTCTGCTACCATTCACTCATTGCCAGATTGTCTTTGCCCTCATGCCAAGCCAAACTTGTGCATTAGGCTTCCAGTTTCTCTGTCTGCCCCTGAAAGCTTGTGACTGAGTTAGCTACATTCATGATTTCTGCTTTGTGTTTCTCATGCCAAGTTCATGTTTGATTTTGAGTTATTTGCTTCATCTTATGCTCAGGATTTTTGCTAAGCTTTTTTCCATGCCAAGTTGATGTCATTTCATGCTCAAGAACTTTTGCTAAGCTTTGTCAAGTTAAAATTTTGATTCATGCTCAGGATTTTCATGCCTAATCCGTCAAATTAAGCCCTGTTTTTTTCCTGTAGCCTATGAACTTTGTCTAGCCTTGCTCAAGCCAAACCTGTCTACTCTGGATCATTTTTTCTGTTATTATGTATTTTGAGTTTTGTTTGTCATGCCAGTCAAGTCATTGCCTTATTCTCACCACACTAAGGTTTCTCTTCCTCTCACCCTGGCTGGTTCTTTTTGGTTTCTTTTATTTGAGAGTGATTTTGTGTTTAATATATTTAATAAACCAATTCTCCAAGTCAGTTTGTATACATTTAGGTCCATTCCTCGATTATTACACTACTATCCAGTGATGTCACTAAATAAGATGTACTAGGTTGTAAAATGCAAGTAATAGGGTAATTTTTGGAGAAAAATTCCACTACAGCAGATGTTTATCTGACAACGCTGTTAATAAATTTAAGAAAATTATTCCATCTTTATTTACATCTATGCCATGTGCCAACACAGTGGAAGGCAGCTGCCTCAATCCCACTTCCTACCAAATTGATCATGTTGTTGACAGTGCTGTCGCCTCACTGTGTGAAACGCTTGATACTGTGGTCTCTCTGAAAAAGAAGTCAGTGAATCAGAGAAGATCAGCCCCATGGTATAATTTACACATTTGTACCTTAAAGCAGGCATCACAAAGGCTGGAAAGGAAGTGGCGTTCCACAAATTTAGAGGAATTTATTCTAGCCTGGAAAAACAGTCTATTAACATATAAAAAAGCTCTCTGTAAAGCCAGAACTGCATACTATTCATCACTAATAGAGGAAAATAAGAACAATCCCAGGTTTCTTTTCAACACTGTAGCCAGGCTGACGAAAAGTCACAGCTCTGTTGAGCCCAGTGTTCCCTTTGCTCTCAACAGTGATAACTTCATGAGTTTCATTACAAATAAAATCACAAGTATAAGAGGTAGAATTCAGCAGATGCTTCCTATACCTGCAATAAATGCATCCTCTACTACAGTAGCTCTTGAATCATCTGTAAGACCTCAGTATATATTTATTCTGCTTCTCTCCCATAGATCTCTCTGAATTTACATCAGTAGTTGCTTCATCTAAATCATCACTGTGTCTCTTACACCCTATCCCAACTAGACTGCTTAAAGACACCCTGCCATTAATTAACTCATCTTTAATATTTATCGGACAGATTCCAATTTGTTCATCTCCATGATGAACCTTCCACACGAACAAAAGTTAGTTATGGAGTTCCACAAGGCTCTGTGCTAGGACCGATTCTGTTCACCCTGTACATGCTTCCGTTAGGCAGTGTTATTAGGAAGCACTCTATTAATTACCACTGCTATGCAGATGACACTCAGTTGTATCTATCTATGAAGCCTGTTAACACAAACCAGTTAACCAGACTTCAAGAGTGTCTAACTGACATAAAGGCCTGGATGACCAGTAACTTTCTACTTTTAAACTCTGAGAAAACAGAAGTTATTGTATTTGGGCCTAAAAACCTCAGAAATAACTTTTCTAAAATTATAGCTACTAGTTATTTTTGACCAGGACATGTCCTTTAACTCACACATAAAACAAATCTCTAGAACTGCCTTCTTTCACTTGCACAACATTTCCAAAATTAGGAACATCCTGTCTCAAAATGACACAGTTAAGCTAGTCCATGCATTTGTTACCTCAAGGCTAGATTACTGTAACTCATTACTATCTGGATGTCCCAGTATCTCAATAAAAAGCCTCCAGTTAATCCAGAATGCTGTAGCCAGAGTCCTGACAGGAACTAGCAAGAGAGATCATATTTCTCCTATATTAGCTTCTCTTCATTGGCTCCCTGAAAAATACAGAATAGAATTTAAAATCCTTCTCACATACAATTACTCTTCATGATCAAGCTCCTTCACACCTTAAAGACCTCATAGTACCATATTATCTCAGTAGAACACTTCGCTTATTGACCACTTATTGGGAACTTGTGGTTCCCAGAGTTTCCAAAAGCAGACTGGGAGGCAGAACCTTTAGCTATCAAGCTCCTCTCCTGTGGAACCAGGTCCCAGTCTGGGTTCAGGAGGCAGACACTCTCTGTACTTTTAAGGCTAGACTTAAAACCTTCCTCTTTAACAAAGCATATAGTTAGGGCTGGCTTCAGGTAACCCTGAACCATCCCTTAGTTATGCTGCTATAGGCCTAGACTGCCCGAGGACCATCGGTGCACTGAGCTGCCCAACCCTAACCCTCCCCTCCCTTCCCTTCCCTTCCCTCTCCTCTCATCCTCTCCTCCCACACTCACATGTATATTCCACAATTGAATGTCACTAACCTTATGTTCTCTTTCTCCCCTAGTTTGTGCTCTCTCCCTCCCTCTCTCTCTCTCTCTCTCTCTCTCTCTGTACCTTCTGCAGGTGTCCCTGGTCCTGGAGCTGTATATCGCTGATGTGCAGTTACTGGCCCCACCAACCTGTAGTGCCTATTTGTTGTTTATTGTTGCTGTTCTTTTCTCTCTCCTCTATCCACCCACCCCAACCAGTCGTGGCAGATGGCTGCCCAAAATGAGCCCGGTTCTGCTGGAGGTTTTTTCTTCCATTAAAGGGAGTTTTTTTCTCTCCACTGTCGCTAAGTGCTTGCTCATAAGGGATTTGCTGGGGTTTTTTCTGTTTTTGTAAAGTGCCTTGAGATGATTTGTATTGTGAATTGGCGCTTTACAAATAAAATAAAAAATAAATAAATAAATAAATATTAAAAAAAATAAAATTTCCCGTCTCACCCCTGTGGGTGGTGTGTGTGTGTCTTCCTCAATCTCAGGTCCTCTACCAGAGGCCTGGGAATTTGAGGGTTCTTCGCAGTATCTTAGCTGTTCCTAGCACTGCGCCCTTCTGGACTGATATCTCTAATGTTGTTCCTGGGATCTGTTGGAGCCACTCTCCCAGTTTGGGGGTCACAGCCCCGAGGGTGCCGATTACCACGGTGACCACTGTTGCCTTCACCTTCCACATCTTTTCTAGCTCTTCTTTAAGCCCTTGGTATTTCTCCAGCTTCTCATGTTCCTTCTTTCTGATGTTGCTGTCACTTGGGATCGCTACATCTACCACTACGGCTTTCTTCTGCTGTTTGTCCACCACTACTATGTCCGGTTGGTCAGCCATCACCTGTTTGTCGGTCTGTATCTGGAAGTCCCACAGGATCTTAGCTCGGTCATTCTCCCTCACCTTTGGAGGTGTGTCCCATTTTGACCTTGGGACCTCCAGCCCATATTCGGCACAGATGTTCCTGTACACTATGCCGGCCACTTGGTTATGGCGTTCCATGTACGCTCTGCCTGCTAGCATCTTACAACCCGCTGTTATGTGCTGGATTGTCTCAGGGGCATCTTTGCACAGCCTGCACCTGGGGTCCTGCCTGGTGTGGTAGACCCCGGCTTCTATCGATCTTGTGCTGGGCGGTGCACAGGTTGGTCTGCCTGGTCTTACAGTCTCGAGCGACTGCTTTATCCACCAATAGTTGATGTTTTGCTCCCCTGGTGTCCTTACCCATTCCTTTCTGGGCCCCGCTCATGTATTGAGCCTATGTGCCTACTCATCTTAGCCGCTATGACGCCTGACAGGAGCTTCCATGTTGTGCAGAGGCAGGTTATCAGACGGTAGTTGGATGGGACTGCTCCCTTTTGGGGGTCCTTCAGGATCAGGACTGTCCTGCCTTCAGGTAGCCACTCTGGGTGAGTCCCATCCATTAGCAGCTGGTTCATTTGAGCTGCCAGGCGCTCATGGAAGGCAGTTAGCTTCTTTGGCCAGTGGGTGTGGATCATGTCAGGCCCCGGTGCTGTCCAGTTCTTCATGTTTGAGACCCTTTCTCGGATATCTGCCATTGCAATGGTTACTGGTTCCTGTTCAGGGAGGTTGCTGTGGTCTGCTCTCAGGTCTGCCAGCCACTGGGCATTGGTGTTATGTGATGCCTCCCTTTCCCATATGTTTTTCCAGTATTGTTGTTATTGTCTCCAGCCTTGGTGGGTCTGCTCTCGTGTTACTGCCCTCCCACTGAGAGTACACCTTGGATGGTTCGGTGGAGAACATCCTGTTTATTCTCCGTGCTTCTATTTCTCTGGTGTACCTCTTCAGGCGTGTGGCCAGGGCTGTGAGTCGTTGTTTGGCAGTCTCCAGGGCCTCTGGTATGGACAGCCTGCTGTATTTCTTACCCAACTTCATCCCCCTTCTCTGCAGTTCTGATAGTTGGCTAACTTCTCTCCGTGTTATTTTTGCCTCTAACCTCATTATCCATGCAGGGTGGTGGAATGTATTTTGTGGCCAAGCATCTCAAGGATCACTGTTGCCGTGGTGTATATCAGCTTGTTGGTCTCGGTGATGGTCACAGTGGGGATTGTTTGTAATGCTGCATTCACATCTTCTAGTAGACTTTCAGAGAGTACTTCACTTAGTCTTGCTAACTGGCTGCGGAGGTTCCAGGTGTCCATCTTGCCTATGATCTTCATTCTCAGGTCAGCTGCTCTTGTGTTGAGCGTGTCGGGGCTTGTCATTGGGGCTTGGTACCCAATCTCGGGTGGGGGTGGTGTTGTTTCCCCCCTGACCTGGCGTCCTGGCTCCCCGTGGCGCCGTAGCATTTGTGTTGTATTTCTTCAATCTCTAGTTGTGATAGCAGCTGCCGTTTGCGGATGGTGGAACACTGAGCTACTAGATGCTTTGGCCGTAGTGTGGATGGTGGGTTTCGAAGTTTCCATAGGTCCCACATCCTCTTCATGTAACCGCTATCGCTGGGGTTACTCATGTAGTGGCACTCCAGCAGTTCTCTGTTATCAGCCCTCGTCCACGAGTGTCTTGTTCCAGTAGCCCATTTCTCATCAGGTTGCCCTGGTCTCCTAGCACCTGACGCGGACCTTGTTGACCTGGGCGACGTCCGAGCTGGTATGACTCCAGTATTTCTATCGCTCATTTGTAATGAGGTAGGCTAGTAGCGTTAAGGACCTTGCCTAAGGGCCCACACTGGTGATGCCCTGGTCGGGATTCGAACCCCCGACCATTTGGTATACACCGTTCAAAAGTTTGGGGTCACTTAGAATTTTCCTTGTTTTTGTTTGTTTTTTTTCAATGAAGATAACTTTAAACTAATCAGAAATACACTCTATACAGTGTTAATGTGGTAAATACCTATTCTAGCTGCAAATGTCTGGTTTTTGGTGCAATATCTACATAGGTGTATAGAGGCCCATTTCCAGCAACTGTCACTCCAGTGTTCTAATGGTACAATGTGTTTGCTCATTGTGTCAGAAGGCTAATGGATGATTAGAAAACCCTTGTGCAACCATGTTAGCACAGCTGAAAAGAGTTTAGCTGGTTAGAGAAGAAATAAAACTGACCTTCCTTTGAGCAGGTTGAGTATCTGGAGCATCACATCAAAATGGCCAGAAAAAGACAACTTTCATGTGAAACTCGACAGTCTAACTTTCATGTGAAACTCGACAGTCTATTCTTGTTCTTAGAAATGAAGGCTATTCCATGCGAGAAATTGCCAAGAAACTGAAGATTTCCTACAATGGTGTTTACTACTCCCTTCAGAGAAAAGCACAAACAGGGTCTAACCAGAGTAGAAAGAGAAGTGGGAGGCCCCGCTGCACAACTGAGCAAGAAGATAAGTGCATTAGAGTCTCTAGCTTGAGAAATAGACGCCTCACAGGTCCTCAACTGGCAGCTTCATTAAATAGTACCCGCAAAACACCAGTGTCAACATATAGTGAAGAGGAGACTCCGGAATGCTGGCCTTCAGGGCAGAGTGGCAAAGAAAAAGCCATATCTGATACTGGCCAATAAAAGAAAGAGATTAATATGGGCAAAAGAACACAGACATTGGACAGAGGAAGATTGGAAAAAAGTGTTATGGACGGACGAATCGAAATTTGAGGTGTTTGGATCACACAGAAGAACATTTGTGAGACGCAGAACAACTGAAAAGATGCTGGAAGAGTGCCTGACGCCATCTGTCAAGCAAGGTGGGGGTAACGTGATGGTCTGGGGTTGCTTTGGTGCTGGTAAGGTGGGAGATTTGTTCAGGGTAAAAGGGATTTTGAATAAGGAAGGCTATCACTCCATTTTGCAACGACATGCCATACCCTGTGGACAGCGCTTGATTGGAGCCAATTTCATCCTACAACAGGACAATGACCCAAAGCACACCTCCAAATTGTGCAAGAACTATTTGAAGAAGAAGCAGGCAGCTGGTCTTCTATCTGTAATGGAGTGGCCAGCGCAGTCACCAGATATAAACCCCATTGAGCTGTTGTGGGAGCAGCTTGACCGTATGGTATGCAAGAAGTGCCCATCCAGCCAATCCAACTTGTGGGAGGGGCTTCTAGAAGTGTGGGGTGAAATTTCTCCAGATTAAATAAAAGTGTGACTATTCTTGGAAAACACAAAATTGTCTGGGTGACCCCAGACTTTTGAACGGTAGTGTACATATATTTATAAAAATAAAATTGAATTGAATTATTTTAACAGGTTACAATCTGGTGAGCACACTTCATTAACGCTGCTGTCTGAAGGCCCTGGTGGGCTGGAGGTTGCGTGTCTTTGGTGCTCAGTGAGTAAGTGGCTTAATAAACCAGCCTGAGGTTTTCTCACGCATAGAGCAGAAAAGGACAAAAAATTAGTTCTACACAATACATGTGAGCTTTCAGAGCACTGTATCTTATTTTCTACATTGTGCTAACAACATAAGTATAGGATTTTCTCAGTGTGAAGACTGGTGAAAATAAGACAAGTGTATAAGCAGTGGAGTGTATTTTACCATTACGCAAGGTAGGTAACTGCCAAGTAAATGGAGTTATCAAAATGAACTATAAATATCTATATATATATATATATATATACATACAGGGAAATTCCCATGGATAGTTTTTTCCTCTCCGAGTCAACTAATAGGGTCAGAATTACTAACATTTTCCAGCTGTGTCATCTCACTTTTGATGGAAGAACTGACCTTCTTGTCCCCTTGATCCAATGAAGATCATCATAATACAACCTCTTCTCACCTTGTCGTTTGCAGTTAAAACCACAACTGTTCAACAACACCGCAAAAGAGCGGCAGTGTCAGGAGGAACTTTAGATTCAGCCTTTCTCCAAAAATCATCTCTTGGACCAGTTGCACTCAAGAAAGTTGAAGAGAGAAATAGCAGCAGAATACAACTGGAGCAGAAATATAGGGAAGGTGAAATATTCTGATTTTTACTACAATTAATACTTCATTACTCGACATCTAAAAATTTGTAAATTTAGTGGAGTAGAAATATAAAGTTACATAAAATCTCAAACAACTAATCCCTGATGAATACTTTTCATCAGGGATTAGTTCATTTTGTTTGTGCTCTCTTTCTCTGCCCCCTCTCTCTCTGTATCTTCTGCAGGTGTCCCTGGTCCTGGAGCTGTATATTGCTGATGTGCAGTCAATGGCCCCACCAACCTGTACAGTATTTATTTGTTGTTTATTGTTGCTGTTCATTGGTCTCTCCTTTATCCAGTCACCACTTGTTAGGTTTCTATGTAAAGTGCCTGATATGATTTTATTGTGATTTGGTGCTATACAAATAAAACTGAACTGAAAAAGAAGAAATAACAAGGTAAACTACATTGATTATATGCATTTTCTGAAGGAAATTTGTGAATGCTGGGAGTCCCCCCCCCCCTTCAAAAGAGGATTAAATACTCTTTGATGTAGCTGAGACTGCGATGGACTGGCGACCTGTCCAGGCTGTACCCCTACCTTTCACCTGAACAGAGCTGGGATAGGCTCCAGCAGATCCCTGTGACCTTAAATAGAAATACGCCAGTATAGATAATGGATGGATGGATCGATGATATGACTGAGCAAACAGTTCTTGAACAAAGAACACACTCTTTTGGGAAAGTTGTGTAAACTGTATCACGTTAGCCACAATGTTCTCCTCAAGTCATAACAATTTGCTTTTGAGGTCTATGTGTTTCATTGCTGCTCAGACACGCCTTTCCAAAGCAATGACTCTGTGAAAGACTGCTACTGCCATCTTCTGGTCAAAACTGAACACTACACTCCCCATAAACTGACTAGCAGTAAAAGCTTGGAATTCACAGTAAATTGGTACAAACTTACAGAACTGTTGCTAATTATTGTTTAAGATGTAAATGCTTATTGTCTAGTACCTTGTGTGTATAACAAATCCCTATTCATGTGTATAATTTATATTAATGTTCATTGTCATTTTGTGAAGTACTGTCTCAGTGCCAGAAATCTTGTTTACTTTCTATATCATGAAACATTATTGCCATGTATTCTAATTACTCAACCTTCACTGCATGTCAAATGTTTTCAGTTCATCAAACTAGCTGGCTCTGAGTCACTCTGTCACTCTTCTGACGAGTCTGGTGTCAGGTCATCTGTAACTTCTAAGCCACCACTCACAGCTGCAGTGGATATTGCAAACACAAAGAAACTACTCTCTGCAGGGGTTTCACAGAAATGAAACACCAGAGTCAGGCTCCTGTGTAGGACTCAGAATCAAATGATAATCTGTGGTTTCATTGTGCCGATGGCTTGAAAATACAAAGGCATGCACAGAGTGACTGGACTAGACATCACAGCTAAATGCTTGCCTAAAACAGAGAACTGTGGTTATACATGGGATAGAAAAAGATGGCTAGTCAATTACTACAACTGATTACAAAGCAAGAAGTGATTTAAGTCCTCTAGTAAGGGAAATACAACAAAGTCTTTATTCAGAAATCAAAATGATCAGAACAGAGTATCATTTTAACTTATGCATTGGTACATTATATTGGAATATAATCAAACAATCATATACGTACAAGACGTACGTTGTGTAGTTTAGTTGCAGGAATGTTTTGGAAAAAAGGGTTGGCTGATTGTCCTCATGAAGTCAAAATATTAATATAACATAGATGCACAGATACAGTAGTAACTGTTTTACAGCAAACCCTGACCACAAGGTTTTTCTTCATTTCCAACAAGGCCTATGTATTCATTAGTGTATTATGGACTAAGGTCTGTGCATGTTTGGTCATGTAAATGACCAAACATGTCATCATCATGGCTTAAATGTGAATATGCAATGTAACACAATTTCCATGTGCAATTTGGATACAATGTTTCCACTTATCTTATTAGTGTTTACACAAATTATATTTTTATTTTATTTGTACTGTACATATTCTGATTACCTTGACTGGTACCTTTCCTTTTGACACGTTATGTGTCAGTCTCCTCTAGGTAACGAACCACTGCTTATACTGTGGTTAATGTAGATGCAGATATTTAATGATAAGTTAAAAAGTTATTTATGTGTGCGAAATGTGCACTGTTGCCATTTGTCAGGCTAAGTGACTGTTTCTGATGTGTGTAATAATGATATTAAGAGAGACAAAGCTTCACCCCAGCCTTACTGCCAGAGCAGAACTGGAATCGAACTTGAGCCTCTAGTGTGACAGTGCTATGTGTGTTGTGTTGTGTTTTAATGAAGTACAACTGACAATATTTTTGTTGATAAAAGACAACATATGTTTATAACAGCAACTGTGTGTGAGACAGGGAATTAAGTTTTGCTACACCTTGTGGCAGAAAGGAAAACTGCATTTGGGATTTTTTGGTGCCTGGTGCATAGTTAAATCTACCGCATACCTGATGCAATGCTACCGCCAGGGCTCTGCAAAGATAACATAGCATGGTGTTTTGAATCACAACCACTGTAGACATGAAGCCTAAAAAGCACAGATATTATTTGTGACATGGGTGTCATGCTTATGTCAATTTAATAGATGACTGATTATTGCACACATGAAAATGAACAAGAATTAACATAACAGTGTTTGTAAATTATAGAAAACATGACTTTCCCTATTCTCTGTTTCTTCCATTTTCATCTCTGCAACTGCTCACATTTCACCTTGTGCCATTGCAACAGGTACGTCAGGCCTAACTGATTGATAAGTATGTTTGTTATTTTCAATTAGTTGTTGCAGCCCTAAAAACAAGTAAATAAAAGATGTGAATACAGTGCCCAGTAAGGGATATGGCGAATTATAGGGCTTGTCGACACATCTAGCATTGCGGAGGAATACCAGCAGGCTAAATCTGATGTTGAACTACAAATCAAAACCTATGCTGTAGGTATCTACAGCAGCAGTTCTGTTAACTCTTTGTATCAAGTATAATTCCAGCTCAAGTAAGTTACCAAAAAGTAATGTGATTACACTAACGATAACAGGGTTAAGTAGGTAAAGTACAGTGGGTACGGAAAGTATTCAGACCCCTTTAAATGTTTCACTCTTTGTGTCATTGCAGCCATTTGCCAAAATCAAAAAAGTTCATTTTATTTCTCATTAATGTACACTCAGCACCCCATCTTGACAGAAAAAAACAGAAATGTAGAAATTTTTGCAAATTTATTAAAAAAGAAAAACTGAAATATCACATGGTCATAAGTATTCAGACCCTGTGCTCAGTATTGAGTAGAAGCATCCTTTTGAGCTAGTACAGCCACGAGTCTTCTTGGGAATCATGCAACAAGTTTTTCACACCTGGATTTGGGGATCCTCTGCCATTCTTCCTTGCAGATCCTCTCCAGTTCTGTCAGGTTGGATGGTGAACGTTGGTGGACAGCCATTTTCAGGTCTCTCCAGAGATGCTCAATTGGGTTTAGGTCAGGGATCTGGCTGGGCCAGTCAAGAACGGTCACAGAGTTGTTCCGAAGCCACTGCTTTGTTATTTTAGCTGTGTGCTTAGGGTCATTGTCCTGTTGAAAGGTGAACGTTCAGCCCAGTCTGAGGTCCTGAACACTCTAGAAGAGGTTTTCTTCCAGGATATCTCTGTACTTGGCCGCATTCATCTTTCCTTCGATTGCAACGAGTCATCCTATCTCTTTACCTATCTCACCAAGGCTCTTCTCCCACGATTATTCAGTTTGGCTGGATGGCCAGGTCTAGGAAGAGTTCTGGTCGTCCCAAACTTATTCCATTTGAGGATTATGGAGGCCACTATGCTCTTATGAACCTTGAGTGCTGCAGAAATTCTTTTGTAACCTTGGCCAGATCTGTGCCTTGCCACAATTCTGTCTCTGAGCTCCTTGGGCAGTTCCTTCGACCTCGTGATTCTCATTTGCTCTGACATGCACTGTGAGCTGTAAGGTCTTATATAGACAGGTGTGTGCTTTTCCTAATCAAGTCCAATCAGTTTAATTAAACACAGCTGGACTCCAATGAAGGAGCAGCACCATCTCAAGGAGGATCAGAAGAAATGGACAGCATGTGAGCTAAATGTGTCAGGGAGTGTCACTGCAAAGGGTCTGAATACTTATGACCATGTGATATTTCAGTTTTTCTTTTTTAATAAATTTGCAAAAATTTCTACATTTCTGTTTTTTTCTGTCAAGATGGGGTGCTGAGTGTACATTAATGAGAAATAAAATGAACTTTTTTGATTTTGGCAAATGGCTGCAATGACACAAAGAGTGAAAAATTTAAAGGGGTCTGAATACTTTCTGTACCCACTGTATGTGACAATTATGAATGATCTTTGATGTCTAACTTGCTACAATTTCCCTTCAAATTTGTAGGAGCATGTAATCTTACTTTGGATAAATGGCAGACATCTTGGCAGCAGCAAAACCAGGCTTACAGGCACCTTCACTCAGATTACCATACTTGTATGTCAGCTTCAAAGGTCTACAGGAATGAAGTTAGGCAATGATTAAACATTCACACAAAAATTATTATATTATATATACGGTAGTCATCATGATACAGGGGCAATTCATGCAGTGATCCACACACCTTATGTTAAAATAAGCCCCAAATTTTGTAGAAATAGTAAAATTTATACTCACAAAGTACCATCCAGCTTCAAAAAGAACCCTTGCTTATCATACACTAGAACAAAAAGACATAAATGTGAGGTCAGTAAATGTTATGCTTTAACAATTAGAATTTCAGTGTGTCCTTTCAACACATGCCTCAGGGCCATGTATGCCTCATAATACTGTTTCCGGGTGAGTGAATTCACTTCCTGTTGCAAGAGCTGTTTACTGTGTGCGCTGTTATAGCTTGTCAGATTAGCAACAGACTAGCTTTAGTCTAACACACCTAAAAACTAAGGATAAAGACTGTGTCTGCTCCTCGAACATCTAAATCATACAAATCAAACAGAAGATGTGAATTTTTAAGTATTCTGTCTCTTTCGTCTAAATCTCTGTTAGTAAATGATTTGATAACTGATCACCTGTCCAATAAATGAGATTGGAACCATTTTAACACTGTTCCTTTGATTCCAATCAAATGCTCCAGTCTCTGTAATAAGATGCTGTGGTCAAATGCAGCACTTACAGAGATGAGTCCATTATCTGTGGCCAAGAGAAGATTGTTGGTGACTTTCAACAGTGCTGTTTCTGTACTATGATGTGCTAATTCTTTGGATAGAATAGAAAAAGAGTGACTCTGGCTGGCCAGGCTAGGAATAATGTGTCACAAGCTTGCAAATTCTAATCACCACTACCAGGCAATATAGCCAGGTCTTTTATACTTTGATCTCTTTCAGTCTTACAGGCAGACAACTTACAGTGAAGTAATTTGCAGAGAACTGTGAAATGATTAGGAATGAGGAAAAGAATAATTTACAGAATTTTGGTGAAAATTTGGTGGCAATGGACATGATAGTTTATGTTTGCCTACATAGCATATTAAGTTTCAAGATGTTTTCTTCAAGAAAATGTAGTGCCCTGCAGAGTGGTGGTCAGTGGAGAAGAAAATGGGGGGGGGGGGGGACATGAAAAAGTAAAGGAGGGGCTAAAAATTGAAAAAAAAGAAGGCAAGCATTAGAGATTATGATTAAAACAAACGACTTTTTAAATAATTAAGTGGTCAATTATGCTTTTGATTAAATCAATTATTCAGACTAAACAATATAAAAAAAGTCTGTTTTCAACATTTCATTGACAAAAGATGAACCAAGCCGTAAATGAGTTTAGTACACATATAATAAAAAATAAAGCAAACTCTGAAAAATTTTTTAAAAAGACTTGTTTTTAATTAGTGTGAATGCTGCTTCAGCATTCAGCTTTTTAAGGACATTCCTGCTTGTCACCAGCTTTTTGATATCTTTCATATTTTTTAAGATATTCAGCTTTTTTCAAATTTTTTGTCCATTGAAATGAATGGCGAGAATGTTCAAATCCTCTTCAACTTTGTTCTCTTTCAGCTTTAACAACTGTGTCAACATACTTTCAGCTAGAAACACCATTCAACCTTTCAACGGGTCAGAAGGCATTAATCTCTTAGTCTTGTATTCAACTTTTTGATATCTGTTACGGTTTTTGATTAATCGCAGTTTAAGTTTTATGGTTTTTTTAGCTCTTTTCTGAGTTTTACATTGGTGTGTACGGGAGCGGAATGTTCACAGCTAGAGTGCGTGATGTCATTGATGACAACACGCACTCTAGCTTTTGCTCTCCAACTTTTTTCAAAATTTTGTCTCTTTTCTTCTCTTCTTGTGTCAATTTTCAGCTTTATGAACAATTTATATATTAAAGTAGTTGAGATTTTTGTCTTCTTTCAGGCAATGCTGTTCTCATTTTGATAGGACCTATGGTTTTTCTACCAGGTGGCCAAACCCACAGAGGGTGACTGCGCAATCTCTCATTCACTCCCATTATAAAGAGCTCTAGCATTTCTGTGGAAAAACACGAATGAAGGCTGTTTCTAACTCGCCAGCAATCCTTCATTTTATGGAATATCTTCACAAATAATGGATGAGTCTCTTCGTTGATGCCTCCTGGCTCTGTTAGTGAAGGAATTATTTTGATTGATCTTATAGTTTTTCTGTAATCCTCCATTTTGTGAGGTGAAGTTTTCTCAGCTTTTTCATTTTTGTTGTTTCATTCTTGTTTTTCTTTCTTTTTAACTCATATAATTCCTTCAGTTCTTCCTTCCTTCTCTATCCTACCACTTTCCTTCACTGCAGGGTCTTCTTTCACATTAGTTTACTTCTTTCTTTTCTTTCTTTAGAAAACATTCCTTCAAATATTACTGATTTGGCTACACAGCCTTTACCTTCTGTATTTTTCAGCAATATTTATCAGTTTTTACACTATACTTTCTTGCTGTCTATACAGTTTCTCTACAATTTCACTTTTTTGCTGTTTCATTCTTCCCTTTCTTTTTTTAAACACATATTTAAATCCTTTAGATCTTCTTTCCCTTTTTTTCTATTAGTTTAACACTTCTTTCTTTAGCAATTGAAAGCCAATTTATTTCTACTTCATCATATCATTCTCTTTCCACCCTTTCCAGCAATTTTGTATAGTTATTTAGCTAAACAAGTGGAGTTTGTATGTTCTCCCCGTGCTTGCATGGGTTTACTCCGGGTACTCTGGTTTCCTCCCACAGTCCAAAAAAAAAAAAAACATGCATCTTAGGTTGACTGGTGAATCTAAATTGCCCGTAGGAGTGAGTGTGAGTCTGTGAGGTTGTCTGTCTTTGTGTGTCTCTATGTGGCCCTGTGATGGACTGGTGACCTGTCCAGGGTGTACCCCTGCCTTTCACCCGAGAGAGAGCTGGAATAGGCTCCAGCAGATCCCCGTGACCCTGGCTTTCAGGAAAAAGCAGGCATAGAAGATGGATGGAAGTTAAGCTTCCATCTCCAGATATACATTTCAGCTTCTAGGATTATTCATGATTGCATTTCAGCCTTCAGCTTATTCAGCAATGCATTTCAGCCATTTTCAGCATTGTTGGGAAGCTTCATTCAGCTTTCAGCATTCACACGCATCTTCCGCAGGAAAAGTCTCACTTGGACAACCTCCTGTGTGCTGCATGTGTTAAACTCTGGCAAATGTGAAAAATGAAACATTTAATCCACATAAACTCCGACCTGATTTAAAGGTCATTAGAACAGTGGTTTGGGCGTGTGGCATTTTCGCTGTCAACAGGACAAAGGGACAATGGCAAAAAAATCTATCAAATATCGGCTATAACTGTTTTTAGAAATTCACTAAATGTACCAGGGATGACATGGGTTTCATGCCTGTCTTAAGAGTCAGAGTGGACTGACATCAGATAAGTTTTTCTGCCCACATAAATGCAGTTGTGTCAATTGACCTGAGACCCATAAACATTTTACTACATGACTAATTATCTAACCACATAACAGAAAAATTAGAACAAGAAGGTACCACTGCTATCCACAGGGTATAAATGTATTAATTACAATAATTAAAATAATTTAACTACCTTAGGACTCCCAGTCCACTGTGCAATAAACTAGACCACTACAATAAACAGCCATGCACAGTACTTGTTGTGTGTGTGCAAAGGAGGACGATCCACATGCAGATACAATAATGAAAAAGAGTTCTTATATTTTAAATAATATTTGGGAATAGACGAAGGGTGTCTTGGTCCGTGTAAGCAGCTCCCTGGTGAGCGATGGGTTGCTGGTTGTAGGCTGGGAAAGCCAGGAAGAGACCAGCGACATGCTGTTCAGCGGGAATGGAGAAGAATTTCCAAGGTAGGAAGGCACAGGTGGCAGAGGCTGAGGTTCGGCGACCTATGAAGAAATCCTTGGTAGGTAAAGGCAAACACTCAAAGTCAAGAGTCAAGGTGAGTTACTATCGAAGAGGCAGACTGATGAACTGGCGACTTGACCGGTGAAGATCCGGGGCTTTTATGGTGTGGGATGAATAATGAACTGCGTGCCTCCTCGCCTCGCACACCTACAAATAATTGGACAAACAAGACACAGATACGAAGGGAGAGGGAAGGAGGAAAACAGGAGCAAGGTGCCGTACCGTACCATCTGTATCTTTATCCTAGCTTATATTAGGTGGTATTGTTTTTATCTTGTATTTATTTTAGTATTGTTTTAATCTCCGCACTTTGTTACATTTTGCACATTGACCGGACGTAGCTGCTACAGGAGATTGCTGCTAAACAAAGTTTTGTTGTATCTTGTTGTACAATGACAATAAAGCTTCTTCTTAATAATCTCTCTGCCATTTTTGTCTCCACACCTGCTCACTGTCTGGCAGTGTGCTGTGGCAGCTACATCACTAGAACCAACTAATCAATTACATTTGTTTCCAGCTATTTTAATAATCGATTATTATTCATTTCTATTGATTAGTTTTTATGGCCTTATTGGATATAGGCTTCCTAATGTAAAAAACTCATCGGTTGTTTGGCCACCAGCATAATGTAAAATCAGTGTTTTATTTTCTTATCTTAAAATATAAAACAATATGTGATAAATATTACCATTTTTGTGTAGGATAGTGTTTGTAAATGACCATTAAATCCCACATTCATTGAATTGGCTTGGCATCTTCGCATCCTCCGGTGTAGCTTCAAAGATTACTCCACGAAGGATTTCTCAAGGAAGGACTTTATTAATAAATGGAGCCAAATATTACCGAAGAACACTTTATTGATATATGTTGGCATGAGACTCAATGTGGGACAAATTTAACGTGGACTTTTATTTTTGATGGTTTTTTGAAGGTTTTTGGTACGTTTTATACCACGCATTCCTTTATTTTGAAATCCAGGATACAGGAAGTAAAACGGCGGTTCCGGTGAGGGTGAACGCGGTCGCGCCGAAATTATTAGAAGTACACTACATTGAATATGTTATAGCTCAATTTTGGATTGAACCTACCAAATTTACATTATAAAGGTTTCTCTAGCACCTGGCTGATAAAGGGCACAAGGTATTGTTTTCACATTCTTATTTAGTGACTTAGAAACAATTTACGTTTACGGTTAGTTGAAGCTATGGGCTAATGCTAATCAGGTAGTTAACAGTCAGTTGTTAGCATAATTGAATTACATATGCATACATATTATTGAATAGATTTATGCATGTTTTGTACTTTTAGTTGGCAAATGTCTAATGTCTAATTATTGTATGTTTTGTTCTGTGTCAATCAGCTCTTACGGTGTTTTATAATCAAAGTGGATTTCGATGGTGTCTTGGAATAAAAGCTTTTACTTAATAAATAAATTTAATATGTATATATATATATACAGTGGGTACGGAAAGTATTCAGACCCCTTTAAATTTTTCACTCTTTGTGTCATTGCAGCCATTTGCCAAAATCAAAAAAGTTCATTTTATTTCTCATTAATGTACACTTAGCACCCCGTCTTGACAGAAAAAAACAGAAATGTAGAAATTTTTGCAAATTTATTAAAAAAGAAAAACTGAAATATCACATGGTCATAAGTATTCAGACCCTGTGCTCAGTATTGAGTAGAAGCACCTTTTGAGCTAGTACAGCCATGAGTCTTCTTGGGAATGATGCAACAGGTTTTTCACACCTGGATTTGGGGATCCTCTGCCATTCTTCCTTGCAGATCCTCTCCAGTTCTGTCAGGTTGGATGGTGAACGTTGGTGGACAGCCATTTTCAGGTCTCTCCAGAGATGCTCAATTGGGTTTAAGTCAGGGCTCTGGCTGGGCCAGTCAAGAATGGTCACAGAGTTGTTCCGAAGCCACTCCTTTGTTATTTTAGCTGTGTGCTTAGGGTCATTGTCCTGTTGAAAGGTGAACCTTCGGCCTAGTCTGAGGTCCTGAGCACTCTGGAAGAGGTTTTCTTCCAGGATATCTCTGTACTTGGCCACATTCATCTTTCCTTCAATTGCAACCAGTTGTCCTGTCCCTGCAGCTGAAAAACACCCCCACAACATGATGCTCCCACCACCATGTTTCACTGTAGGGATTGTATTGGGCAGGTGATGAGCAGTGCCTGGTTTTCTCCACACATACCGCTTAGAATTAACGTCAAAAAGTTCAATCTTGGTCTCATCAGACCAGAGAATCTTATTTCTCATAGTCTGGGAGTCCTTCATGTGTTTTTTGGCAAACTCTATGCAGGCTTTCATGTGTCTTGCACTGAGGAGAGGTCTCCGTCGGGCCACTCTGCCATAAAGCCCCGACTGGGGAGAGCTGCAGTGATAGTTGACTTTGTGGAACTTTCTCCCATCTCCCTACTGCATCTCTGGAGCTCAGCCACAGTGATCTTTGGGTTCTTCTTTACCTTTCACACCAAGGCTCTTTTCCCACTATTGCTCAGTTTGGCTGGACGCCCAGGTCTATGAAGAGTTCTGGTCGTCCCAAACTTTTTCCATTTGAGAATTATGGAGGCCACTGTGCTCTTAGGAACCTTGAGTGCTGCAGAAATTCTTTTGTAACCTTGGCCAGATCTGTGCCTTGCCACAATTCTGTCTCTGAGCTCCCTGGGCAGTTCCTTCGACCTCATGATTCTGATTTGCTCTGACATGCACTGTGAGCTGTAAGGTCTTATATAGACAGGTGTGTGCCTTTCCTAATCAAGTCCAATCAGTTTAATTAAACACAGCTGGACTCCAATGAAGGAGCAGAACCATCTCAAGGAGGATCAGAAGAAATGGAGCAGCATGTGAGTTAAATATGAGTGTCACTGCAAAGGGTCTGAATACTTATGACCATGTGATATTTCAGTTTTTCTTTTTTAATAAATTTGCAAAAATTTCTACATTTCTGTTTTTTTCTGTCAAGATGGGGTGCTGAGTGTACATTAATGAGAAATAAAATGAACTTTTTTGATTTTGGCAAATAGCTGCAATGACACAAAGAGTGAAAAATTTAAAGGGGTCTGAATACTTTCCGTACCCACTGTATATATGGCAAAAATAAGGGCAACACGGAGAGAAGTTAGCCAACTATCAGAACTGCAGAGAAGGGGGATGAAGTTGGGTAAGAAATACAGCAGGCTGTCCATACCAGAGGCCCTGGAGACTGCCAAACAACGACTCACAGCCCTGGCCACACGCCTGAAGAGGTACACCAGAGAAATAGAAGCACGGAGAATAAACAGGATGTTCTCCACCGAACCATCCAAGGTGTACTCTCAGTGGGAGGGCAGTAACACGAGAGCAGACCCACCAAGGCTGGAGACAATAACAACAATACTGGAAAAACATATGGGAAAGGGAGGCATCACATAACACCAATGCCCAGTGGCTGGCAGACCTGAGAGCAGACCACAGCAACCTCCCTGAACAGGAACCAGTAACCATTGCAATGGCAGATATCCGAGAAAGGGTCTCAAACATGAAGAACTGGACAGCACCGGGGCCTGACATGATCCACACCCACTGGCCAAAGAAGCTAACTGCCTTCCATGAGCGCCTGGCAGCTCAAATGAACCAGCTGCTAATGGATGGGACTCACCCAGAGTGGCTACCTGAAGGCAGGACAGTCCTGATCCTGATGGACCCCCAAAAGGGAGCAGTCCCATCCAACTACCGTCTGATAACCTGCCTCTGCACAACATGGAAGCTCCTGTCAGGCATCATAGCGGCTAAGATGAGTAGGCACATAGGCTCAATACATGAGCGGGGCCCAGAAAGGAATGGGTAAGGACACCAGGGGAGCAAAACATCAACTACTGGTGGATAAAGCAGTCGCTCGCGACTGTAAGACCAGGCAGACCAACCTGTGCACCGCCCAGCACAAGATCGATAGAAGCCGGGGTCTACCACACCAGGCAGGACCCCAGGTGCAGGCTGTGCAAAGATGCCCCTGAGACAATCCAGCACATAACAGCGGGTTGTAAGATGCTAGCAGGCAGAGCGTACATGGAACGCCATAACCAAGTGGCCGGCATAGTGTACAGGAACATCTGTGCCGAGTATGGGCTGGAGGTCCCAAGGTCAAAATGGGACACACCTCCAAAGGTGAGGGAGAATGACCGAGCTAAGATCCTGTGGGACTTCCAGATACAGACCGACAAACAGGTGATGGCTAACCAACCGGACATAGTAGTGGTGGACAAACAGCAGAAGAAAGCCGTAGTGGTAGATGTAGCGATCCCAAGTGACAGCAACATCAGAAAGAAGGAACATGAGAAGCTGGAGAAATACCAAGGGCTTAAAGAAGAGCTAGAAAAGATGTGGAAGGTGAAGGCAACAGTGGTCCCCGTGGTAATCGGCACCCTCGGGGCTGTGACCCCCAAACTGGGAGAGTGGCTCCAACAGATCCCAGGAACAACATCAGAGATCTCAGTCCAGAAGAGCGCAGTGCTAGGAACAGCTAAGATACTGCGAAGAACCCTCAAACTCCCAGGCCTCTGGTAGAGGACCCAAGATTGAGGAAGACACACACACACACCAAGGGAAAATTTTATATATATATATTTAATATATATATATAATATTAAATTTAATAACTGCTGTAACAACTGAATTTCCCCTTGGGGATTAATAAAGTACTTCTTCTTCTTCTTCTTTATGAACATCAGTCATCAGAGTGTAAAGTGCATTGGTTCAGCTGGGAATGCTACAGTGTTACAATGTATATAAGTCTTGTTTTGCACAAGAAGAAATCTTTTGCATGTCCATGCAAAATCCTCTTGCAAAAACAACCTTTTGCCAGCGTGCCTGAGAAAAGTTCTAAAGGAAACACTGCATTCCTACTTCAAAGTGATGTAATAACTGTAACATTCACAGTAGCTGCATTAATTTAAGTGGTGCTGAATGAACTCAATGTATCTCACTATTCTGTGGAGTCTTTATTTTTAGGTGTCATATTATATAGGTAGTACATAAGACAGTTCTGCAATGCCTTTTAAAATGCTCACATTACATTACGGCATTACAGCTAGTTACTGGGCACCTTTCATGCTACAAACTGTGTGAAATAATGTAAAACAAAGGATTGATCTTAGGTCCTGCTCAATAAAGCCAATACCAATCAGGTAAAAAATGCTACCTTGACTATCTGTAATGGCATAAAACAGCCATTACCACTATCAACTTCGAACTTAATACCTTGGCTTTTAATCTGTCAGTCCAGTGAACCTTTGCAAAATTAACTGCTTTAATTGCTTTTGTATGCACTTAAATAACCTGGTTATATAGAAACACGTGCGTCATTTATAAAACTGTGCATAGGATACTTACTAAAAGTGTGTGTGTGCCCAAAATCCAAAGATGGCATACACCAAAAGCTATTCAGATTCATATAATATAATTTATATATAACTGTGCACACATATACCTGTAATCAATAATCACTTTGTAAATCACAGCTTCATATCCCACCCCATACACGTGTTATGAAACGATGGTGTGGTGATGAAGGAGGAGAGGTAGGACCCAAGTGCAGGCACAAGCAGAGCTTAATTAACCTGGACTCACCAGGCACAGGCACAGGTACAGGCAAAATCACTAATGCCACTCTGCGTTCTGGACACAAAACAAAATAGAAACTAGCACGGATGAAACATACTCCTCGAACATATGTGATACAATGCTCTGACAAAGAACAAAGGAACTCAAGAGGCCTAAAACTGCCTTCTTTCACTTGCGCAACATTACCAAAATCAGGAACATCCTGTCACAAAATGATGCAGAAAAACTAGTCCATGCATTTGTTACCTCAAGGCTAGATTACTGTAACTCATTACTATCTGGATGTCCCAGTATCTCCAGAAAAAGCCTCCAGTTAATCCAGAATGCTGCAGCCAGAGTTCTGACAGGAATTAGCGAGCATATTTCTCCTATATTAGCTTCTCTTCATTGGCTCCCTGTAAAATCCAGAATAGAATTTAAAATCCTTCTTCTCACATACAAATCCCTTCATGATCAAGCTCCTTCATACCTTAAAGACCTCATAGTACCATATTATCCCAATAGAGCACTTTGCTCTCAGAGTGCAGGTCTACTTGTGGTTCCCAGAGTTTCCAAAAGCAGAATGGGAGGCAGAGCCTTTAGTTATCAAGCTCCTCTCCTGTGGAACCAGCTCCCAGTCTGGGTACAGGAGGCAGGCTCTCTCTGTACTTTTAAGGCTAGACTTAAAACCTTCCTCTTTGACAAAGCGTATAGTTAGGGCTGGCTTCAGGTAACCCTGAACCATCCCTTAGTTATGCTGCTATAGGCCTAGACTGCCCAAGGACCACCCTCCCCTACCCTAACCGTAACATTGGTTCTTCATTTTGTCCTGAACAAATGCTGCCGCTGCTTTCCTTCCACCATCTTCCCTCACGCTGATATTTAAATACCAATAGCTATCACACACACAATTTATTTCACTGACAGTATAGTCTGAGTGAATTAAGGCTTTGGAAGGGGCAAAAGTGCATGTGCCATTCAGAACAGAAGACTGGAATGTGGAATAATGGAATGTAGGAAAACATTACAATGTTTTTGTGATTGTCTGGTGCAGAAAGTTCATTATTTAATAATCAAAAAATTATTATTGCACAGCCCCAGATGCAATGACCTCTCTTCATGGTTCCCATTTGCCTGTAGGATTCCAAGGTACTTGTAGCTGTCCTCAACATCTGCTATGTTGCCTTCTCGTAGTACAATCCCCTCAGTTATAAGTATCTTCCCTCTCCTCGTCACTGTCCGACAACACTTATCCAGTCCAAATGACAATCTGATGTCTGTGATGTAGATCCTAGTGGTATGGATCAGTGAATTGATGTGTCATTCATTCTTGGCTTGATACCAAGTCAGATCCCTAATTTCCAGCTTGTTCCATTAAATTGCCAGATCAGCACAGGAGGATCAGTTTCAGCTGTGCCAAATTCAAATGCCACACACGCAGCCTCTCCAATGCATTACAAGTTACCCAATAAGATGCCTATTTTTGGAATGTAAGTTGTCTGTTAAGCATTAAGTAATGTGGGTGGTACACAGTAAAAACAGCATAAAACCCCCCAGATTTTGCTAGAAGGCCCCTGCGAGATCAGCTACTAGCTAAAGGTTTTCAGGCCTCTTGTTTGATGTGTGGAAAAAGCCAGCCCCAGCAGGGGGCAGCTGATTGCCAGCTCAATCACTTGATCATGATGTTCTGTAAGCAATGAAGTTGATTAACAGATTTATGAAAAAAGTTCAAAAAGTTGAAAAAAATATTTATCTGATATATTTTTACAGCAGATAAATATTTTTTTTTTTATAACATATTGATTATACTCTATGTGGCTAAGGCAGTTCCATAGTTGAAGGCACCTGTATGTTGGTCTAGACTTGAAATTAACATTTCCTAGCAGCAAAAGTATACTTCCAGCTTAAATAATTTCCAGCAATGATAATAACTGCTATATAAGGGGACAGGGTACTGAAGGTGCTAGTGAGAAGGAAGAGGGGGAGACTTTGGGACTAGGGCAGTGATTTAGGTGGATGAATTTCAATGTCAGTGCTGACCTGGACTCCTGTGCTGGAGTGCCAAGGTAAGGGTTCTGTGACATAGAGCTATACCCACGTCTTGCACACAGTTTCCAAGTGACACACATGTCTTTAGGAATGGGAAAAGCGAAAAGGCATTGGATATTTATCAGAAACAGAGCTAGTATGAAATGTGAAAGATATCTTGTATGTAGTAATAATAAATATAAAATTTTCTTAATTTTTCCAGTACTGATAGCAGAACGAAAACGTCATGGCTTAATAATGCTACAGCAATAATTTAGCACCGGTTGGCGCTTAACTCTGGTATTTCGTACCTATCCATAGTATTTAGTACCCACCCTCATAAGAATTACAGTATTACATTGAAAATGACACTTCACTAGTCACTGAAATTATGCAGTTCTCAGCCAGCCCAACTCAACCATGTGATCACTTGTGTCAGTGTCAGTAACTTGCTCATCATTAACTTTGTCTTGTTGGTGTAACTGCCACTAATGAAATAGATTAACTAAGGTCATAGTGTATATCATATTATACTCATTTATTATAAGAAGACTTACATGATCTGTGGCCCCAGCCTCTTAAGCTGATCCTCCATGATGAGTAGTAGAGGAATCCCAAAGCCAACATTGAGCACAGACACAGGAGAAGGTTGCGACTGGGTTTCATTCTCATCTCCAGCTAGCATACATGGCACTTCCAACACTGGAGCCTGTTTGAACAGGGAATAACCAGGTTAGCCTTACACTCATACACAGCATGTTATTACTTAACACTATGGCTGCAGCAATTAATCGATAAAATCAATATCAATATAGTGACACATCAGCAGTTGCAGAGACAGAAATCACAGCGGTAGAGAAGAGTGAAAGTCATGTTTTTCATAATTATGTAATTTTTACATTATACTGATAGCAGTGCCTTCTTGTTCTAGTTTTCTGTTATGTCGTCAGATCAGTCTTGCAGTAAAATGTTACAGTTCTCAGGTCAACTGACACAGTAACCTGCACATCTCACTGAGCAGACAGACTGTGAGACCCAAGTCACTTTTAACTTTTGTGTTTTGTAGGCTTCATGTCTGTATTTCCACTGTGCATTTAGTGAATTTCTAAAGACAGCTAGACTATATAGCTATATAGCTAGCCTGCTGATGCACACTGCAGTTCTGATGACACAGGTCAAAATTTGGTGTGAATTAAATGCTTCTGTTTTCACATATAATCTCCAGACAATTTCAGCCTATCCTGCTACTATATTATCACTTGTCAAGGTAACTGTGCTCCCGACAGTCTGTCCACTACAGGCTCAGACCACAACACAAGTTTACAAGGGAACTTGCAGGAAAAAAAGTCCTAACGCCTGGTTCGTGTTTGAATAATTACGTTCTTACATGCAGCTTGCCAGGATATGTCAAACAATGTTCAAGTGCATGTCGCTTCATCAGAGTTGATGAAAACTAGTACACTTTTGATTTCAGTGTGAAAGTCTAGTAAACAAGCATTGGATAGTGGAGGTGCTTTCTTATTCCAGTTTTTCTGTTATGTGGTCAGATAATCAGTCATCCAGTAAAGTGTTTACACTGACTGTAAGACACAGTATGAGACCATGCCACCCTTAATCTCTGCATTTTTAGGGTTCATGTCAGTATTTCCACTACCGCATTTAGATTTTTTTGTTTTAGCCACTGTGTCTGCCAAACAGACAGTAAAAATGCCATACACACACAATTATACTGCTGTTCTGATGACTGACACAGGTCAGAGTCAGTGTGTATTAAATGTTTCTGTTTTCACATGCAGCATATAGTGAGAGACACAACGGAGCTCACATAACTCAGTCTGTCTGCCAATGGCTCACACGACGACAACAAGCAAGCTCGCAGGAGCACAGTCCAACTAATATCCAATCTGAAACTATAAACAAGTGAACATGGCAGGCTAAGCAGACTGCCATTATGTACAGCCTCAACACATAGATTCATTTTCAGAGGGAGGAGCTTAACAGGAGCTTAACAGTTTGAAGGCAAGAGTGAATTCCTCTGGCACTGTTGCATTGTGGGGGAATGAGTCTGACTGAATGTGCTTCTGTTTGAATCACATATAAAAATTGTCATTTTTTATATTACATGTGTAGCAAACTCATAGTTTAAGGTTCATATTTTGACAATAATACACTGAAAATAGACTTCTCTATTCTTTTGTAAAAATCCGATCAATCGATTCATGAAAAATATAGTCGATCGATTATTAAAATAGCCATTTGTTGCAGCCCTACAATTGACACATCATACAGACTTCAACCCATTTGTGACCTCAACCTGGCAACCTGCAACCCAGTTGCTCTGTTGACATCTGCACAGGTAGTAGACACGGGAAGTTAAATCAGAGTCACTGGTAGAAATAGGGGAAGGAGACTCGGGTAGGGCCCCGTGAAAAAAACTAAAACAATCACTGAGAATGCCCACACCTTTTGCAAAGTGTGTCACGCTGTTTTGAACATTGGACATGGTGGGGAAATACATTAGCACATTAAATCACAACAGCACAATTGCACAGTGGAGGCACGAAGCACACATCTGCCATCTCGACTCTAGCCTAAGTATTTCTATGTGTTGTAACATTTGAACAGATCTTAAATTTTATTACATTAAAAAGGCAGTTGTTCACTACAATTTCACACTTAAAGCTAAAGTAGGGAGGTCAAACTGTTTGAGGCCATCAAAATACTAGTATTATTATAGTGACATATGTATTACTGATGATACATGATACAACAAATAAAACTGTTCCCCACCAGTATAGCGATTTTTAAAAAAAATGTAGCTCCTCTCAACTTCCATGTAATCAGTTTTCCTGAATGGAAAGTAAAACCGCTGTCAGAGCATTTTTTGAAGCTTATTTATTTTCATTTCCAGCGATGATGATCAACACATATACCCACACATAAAGCACATTTAATGTACATTAAACTGATGCCAAAATATTGCATCACAAGCTTCGAAATTTCAAGAAAAGTACATCCTGAAAATGTTGCATCTGCCGTTTTCTCCCCATCCCATGCACCGCAGCCTCACAGCGGGAGATTCTGTCTGCTGCACAGGACTGGACTGAGTCTGCAAATCTCGAGAAATGTATACCCAATGTCTTATTTACAGGAAAACAGAAACAAATATTTCTGTATTTAGTTTTTAAACTATGTTTAAAATTTAGTCTGGTGCCTTCTTGCCCCCATTGTAATTACATTGCAGGTAGAACATTTGAATTCTCTAGCAAAAGTTATTGGAGCATTAACCCTAATGAAGCGACATGCTTTCAGAGATGCACCTTTAATACTACAAGACATTATCCTGGTAAGCGCTGTGTAAAAATGCAATTGTCAGGAATACAGACTGGATATTAGCCAGGCTTTCTCCTAAGAGCTCACCTGTAAAGTCTGTAGTGCTGTGGTGTGAGCCAAACCGTAGGGAGCACTGGGACGTTTCCTGGTGGCCTGTGGGCGATAATAAAGCAGCAGGATAAGTTGATGGATGGTGCAAAATCCTCACATCAAGTGCGACTTTCACTTTCACCAATGAGCCAAAAAATACATTACTGTGTCTCTGGGCAACATAGATTGCAATCACAGTGCTTAGCAACCATCCATCTGCATGTCCACTAATATCAGTGGCCTGGGATGCAGTCAAATTCCTGGCCTAAATCAACTGGATTTAAAACTGCACGTGTTCTCTGCACTCTGGAAGTGATAATCATGACACTGTCCAGAATTTATATTATAATTATTGTATTTATTATATTTATAATCCACATGACTCTGAACTGCGTTTAGTCATTAGAACAGCGATATGTGTGTGTGTGTGTGTGTGTGTTGTGTTTTTACTGTTTGCAGGACAGACACAGCAGCTAACAAAAAGCTGTCTGTCTGATATAGGCTATAACTGTCTTAAGAAATTTACTATGTGTGCCAAAACTTGGAGGTTAAATGTCTTAGAGTCAATGTGGACTGACATTAGATAAAGCAGGAGACTGTCTGCTCAGTGAGATGGCAAAGTTACTTTGTCAATTAACCTGACAACCGTAAATACTGTACTGAATCACTGATTATTACAGATGGGCGTTTTTTTGTTCAGTTCCGATCTGATTCTGATACAAGAGTTCTTTCTATTTTAATCATTATTGATGTTGGTATTGTGCTTAAGGTTACATCATGAGGCCACATACTTCTTAATGAAGTATTGCATTCTGTACTAACATCTTCTAGCTAACTGTGCTGCTATCTGTGATGACACTTGTTGTATTGTTTGGGTATAACAATCTCTGAAATGTTATTTCTGGATGGCATTTGGTAACTGGCATCTAAGTGCTCTAACAGACTGGGAATTAATAAAATTTATGTCACCTGATCTTATCTCATCTTAAACTAGAACAAGAAGGAACCACTACTACCAATATAGAGTAAAAATTGCTTAATTATGGAAAACATGACTCTTCTCAGATTCTGCTTGTCTCTGCAACTGCTCGATGCATCACCGTGTGCTGTGGCAAACTTCTACACCACTAGACCTAACTAATAAATACATTTGTTGCCAACTACACCAGGGAGGAGCTCGGAGTAGAGCCGCTGCTCCTCCACATCGGGAAGAGCCAGCTGAGGTGGCTCGGGCATCTATTCTGGATGCCTCCCGGACGTCTCCCTGGGGAGATGTTCCGGGCATGTCCCACCAGGAGGAGGCCCCGGGGAATACCCAGAACATGCTGGCCTGGGAATGCCTCTGTATCCCCGCGGAAGAGCTGGAGGCAGTGACTAGGGAGAAGGAAGTCTCACTAGGATATAGTCACAAAAAAATAAAAAAATAAAAAAATCCAATAAAATTTGTGTAGTTGTATATGGTGAATACATAGCTCTGTGCACATCACAGCTGTCGTGGGGATGGGTGACAATTCAGAATAGGCTGGTAAGGTCTGGGCAGGTAAATGAATGCCGATGTCTCATCTTTCAGCCATAGGCCAGGAATAACACTGAAACTACCAGAGTTGTTTTGTCCGAAAAACTTTAATTTGTGCTTGAAGACCAGTTTTCTACATGAGGATTTCGCTTATATTTTCATGGATGTATAGTTATATGATTTTTAATGTTGTGTGTGTGTGCATTGTGTAAATATAAACACACTGTTGAACAAAACCAAGGAGGCTGAAATGGTGAGTCAGGAATGTTACACTAACGGTATAAATTATGTCAAGGGGAATCCGATTAACCACTAACGTTAGGTTAGCTGATTCAATTTAACATAAGACTTTAAGTGAAGTAACGTTATTGTTCAGTGACGGGGCTTCTGTATTGAAGAAAAATAAAAAAGACAAAGTAAAAGCACAGTACCATGGAAAAATAAGCACAGCACCACAATAAAGCAGCACTGTTATTCAATAATGCATGACTAACGCCAGCTCACTAACTATGGTTGGCTAGCGTCAGTCACCAATTGGCCTGTACGTTATTGGCTGCATATTGGCTACAGTATCGTTAAGCTAATAACCACGGCAAACAGTGTTGGCATATGAAAAACGCGCTGTCCTTCGCCGACGTGAATATGGCAGAAACAGTACTACTATCTGGAAAACTAGAATGTACAACTACCTAGTAATTATGATTAGCTGGCTAGGCTAGCAAGTAGCTAAGCCATTCACTCTCTTACCGAATGTATAGCTACCATTTAATTTTCAAGTCCTGAAATCCTTCGGCGCTGGTCAGCAACAATATGATATGCATTGGTCAACATAGCTGTTAGGTGAAAATATTCCAGTAGTCATAACTAACGTTAGCTCTGCATTTTATCAACACACTTAAGGGGCAGACGGTGCCCACTCCTATCTGCACAGGCTGCAGTACGGCTACATAGTGGGGGCCACTCGATACGTCCAGCTGTGGACGGAGATAACGTCAGGGCAGGCGTGCCGATGTGTCAGTATCCTGAGCTGAATCGCTCACTGCAAAACCCTTACTATTTTAATGTGTACTTATGCGAAAGTAACCAGCTAAATATAATTCTATATTTCTCATTAAATAATTGCCAAAACTGTTCAAACTGGTCCCATAAAATACCAATAAAAGTGAGTAAATGTAGAATGAAGACACTGCATATAGCACTGAAGTCAGTTTCTTTACTGAATGAAAAAGTTATTTCTCTTCAGGAGGAGACAACAGTAACAGACAGCTTATCTCCTTGGTCAACAGGTAACATCTTAAAATAGACTACATGACTTTTACACTTCACAGGTTTCTGTGAAAATACACTTAAAATATGTTTTACAAAACAATAAAATAGAATATAAAACCCCTCCCTCCCCATGTAAAACTCTGTTGATACTTTGTCATTAAAATAAATTTGTTCTCCAACAGACTGATGAAAGCAGGGTGTTTGAACTGGCTTCAACTAACAAGAAAACTAGAGTTCTTGTCTGCAGGATGACACCAGAACAAGTTCACAGACAAAGGATGACAACAGAAGGCCACCATGTCCTAGTACAAGTGCAATGTGATCAATCAGCTTGGCCAAGAGGGAGGGTTGCACAATCCATAAGACATTATATAAATGTACAATTAACAGTCTAAAACAGTTTTTGAACAAATTAGAAATGGCAGTACATAACTATTCAAATGTCCTTGCAAACTCGAATTAAAACATTTTATAGAAGGGTGAGGGAAAAAACTGGGTAGTCAAAACACTCAAAAAATCTTAATGGATTTAAAAAAAAAAAAAAATCATCTATATATTGTAGAAAAAATATACATCATCAATCCAATGGCTGCATGTTTCTGCAGACTCCTGCCTGTGATGCAGACCTTACTTTCTTAAAAGCACCATAATAAATAGGCTGGTAAAAACAAGTCAACTTGTAAAAGCTATATTAACTTTCACTAAATGAAATGTAACAGAACAGTTAATACACTTAAACAAGAAGCGTAACAGTGGATTAAGGGCATTGCTCCCTTTTAAAGAAATACTTCATTCATATACTAACATTTTTGCATCCAGTAATTACAACAATGCAGTCTGAAACAGTGGGGTAAAAGTTGATAGTGTGAGCAGCTTCTCAATACAGGGAAATTCCTTTAACAACAGTAAACCACATTAAAAGCAGTAAAAACCTCTAAAATTTGCCCAAGCCACGTGTGTTATATTCCATGCACATCAGGTTGTCAGTGCTTACTCAGTACTAATCTTGGTCACACTATTTGAATAACAAACTTGTTAGTATAAACAAAACAATGTGGACTCAAGGGCCATTTACTGGCTTTTCAGAGCTTCAAACTGCAGTTGAAAGCTCAGATAAAAACTTGTAAGTGGGCCTTCAAATTAAGATAATTCTGTCATACTGCTGTTAATATAATCACGAATGAATTTCATGAACAAGCAAAGCATAGGTACCAACAGAAATATGTCTGTGGCGTCACATACTATCATTAACTTATTGGTTAGATTGTACTGGATTACAATAAAAATTTTGTAAAGTTTAGATTATGCTAAAGCAATATTCTTGGACTTGTGTTAAGTTAGCTTCTCTATGAAAAAAAGCAAAAATCTGGAAAAAAAAAAAAATCCTAAAAAATGAAAAGACTGTAAGGTATTGAAAAAAGTACTGCTAGAGTATCAGAACAGAAACTTATTTATTGTAGTAACTGCACTGGTGTATAAAAACTTCATATCAACTTAGGTTGAGGTCAGGAGAAATCTGAAAGTAAAGCAGTAGTTATGGGCAAGGTTAGGGGAAATTTATGTAAGTCACTGTGAAGTCCCCACAAACAAAAAATAAACATATGTGTTTGCTATTAAAAATAACCTCATTGCAATTTCATTGTTTCAAGAAATGACTGCCAATTTTGTTTTTTTATATACTCTGTGCATTGCTCCAGCCATCAGACTAGTATCTTCTGTGATATGAAACCTTATGGATGAAGTATTCCTTTAATTAAAGGATCACACAAGTGTAATTTTGTTTTCTGATTTCTGCCGGAGGCTAACCATGTCATTGTAAGTAATGAATAGAGCTGAGGACTGAGTATTTATTACCTGACCTATTCAGAATCTTTTGGGGTAGATGCAGACCTTTCTCTTTATGCTAACATGTGGAGCTTGTGTGGGTTTGGTTAATTTGAAAAGTAATATATGAACAAACATCTTTCTCAGACTATGCAAAGTCAACACAAAGTTTATGTGTTACAAGTTGATACGCAGTGCCCAGTGGGAAGCACAAGATGGTGTAGTCAATTTTAACTTGAAATCTAACAATAATGAAGGAAATTAAGCATAAACACTGATTTGAGATCAGGGTCAGGTTTGGATATTGGAAATCTAAATAGCCCAGCATGCCTAGACACCAAGGTTTACAATGTGCCTAGAGGATTTTGGTAATTTGCAAAGATTTTAGATTTAGAACCACTGAAGTATTACACAGAGTTAAGATTACGTATAATTTTGCAGTGCTGCGGCCTACATCCTGGCTCTATGTGAAATTGTAGTTTTGATTTGGATTTTTGCGTTAAACATTTTGATCATTCTAGCAAGTGTTTTTAAATCATACCCTCAAATTTAAGCACATAAATTAATTACTAAATTAAAAAGTGATGATGTGACAGGAACTAATGGAATAATTGCCATAAGGCCATTAATTTGACAGAATTAATTAAGCTTTGATATATATCAAACTTTACATCCTAGGTACTGATGGCAGCAAACAAATAAAATGATGCTGATGTTATCCTTTAATTGTCAGTTACCCAAGTGGCAGAGGTCATTGAAATGTTTAGTAAAGAGCAGTTAATTTCACATTGCTGTAGATTCAATTTTACTGCCTGCTTTTTTCTTCTGGTGCCTTTCTGTCAAAATGTGACATTATTGAACAAATGCCATTTTTATATTGCTTTCTACTGTTACTGCTGGGATTGGATGTCCGCCTGCTGCATTGCGGATGAAGTCCTATGGAAAAACAAAAGAAAAATACTGCTGTTTTCTCAATCAAAGTCAAACTAAGCAAACAGAACTCCTTTCAACTTAACATTAACAAAGATTGATGAAGGAGAAGAAAACAGTCCAAGGCAGGTCCTGAAGGAAGTCATCTGAAGCTACACTCTCTCAGTTAAGGTACAGTGAACACAGTTCAGTCTGTCAGTGCTGGTGGTATATGGGTAAGCAGACACAGAGTGAGAGTAGTGGTTACTCCATGATGGCTCTGTAAATCACAGGCTCTATGTAGTCCCCCCTGTAACGTGAGTTGATTACTCTCTGTCTCTTTGAATCCTGGATGATCTCCTTCTCTTCAAAGATCCCATCAAATCTCATGTCTGATGCTTTAGACTGCAGAGAAACACAAGATCCAACTCATTCTTTGTTGAATATGGATGCACAGGATTAGAGACAATATAATGTATTAGGTGCAAAAGTATGAGGTTTGTTTTTTTTTTGTTGTTTTTTTTACCAGTCTAGATTTGACTCTCTTGGGGAGCTCCTCATCTAGAGTATAGACATCATCTCTTTTGGCTGTTAGCTGAGACCCATCTTCAAATTCCACCTGAATTTAAGAAATGTTGGAAACAATCCAGTCATGACACAAATACAACTATCCCATAGAGTTTCTTTGTCGTAATCATAACACTGCTCTACAAGGAGAAAGCCTTGGAAATGAAAGTAGCTAAATTTGACCAAAATTGGGTCAGTAATAAAAGACCTGCGTGTAAGAGCCATTAAGTAATTCATCTTGATTTAATACATTGCTTATTATGTTTTTGCATTATTCAGTTTAGATCTCACAACAGGGAGTAGGAAAAAATATTGTTGTTTAACTATATTAAGTACATATCCCAATTTGTTGTTATTCTGTGTTGGAAAAGAAATAAATGTTTTGCTTTGCGATAAGTAGTGGGGTCATTAGGCAGTTGTACAGTGCATGTCAGGTAGAAAGTAAGGGTTTTGGATGACATGTGGTTAAAGAAATAAGATTGAGTACAGAAGACCATGGATCAGAATAAGTTTGTGACCATGAAATGTGTAACCATAAATATGCAAAGATTGAGCCGGTAGTGGACCCAGGGTTGAAACTGTATGTTTGGCCAAACTAAAAATTTGCTCAACTCTATCCCTGGCTTTGGACTCATGAGTACACATTGGATTAACATAATGGTATATTGTGTGGAATATGCATCAAAGCAAGAAACCCCAAATGGATTTTAAAGAAAGTTTTGTTGTGATTGTTACAACACTGAGTGTTTCGCAGGTACAGCTTCAGGTCAAAATTGCATCAAAATTATTCAAAATGAGGATGGGTGTGTGCAATTATGCTTACGCTTCAACTTTTTAGCAAAATGTGACATAGCAATGAGAATGGTGCCACACCAATCATTATAAATTATCTTTCTGTTCTTTCTATTGCTGTGTAGCTTCCCAAACTATTAAGATACCACCTCAAAATTATACAGTTTTAAAGCTTACCAAATATAGTGTGAATAATATTTGATAATAACAGAATACAAACTAACATCAGATTAAATGACAAGGGGCTTTTTGCTTGCACACGTTCAGTGTTCTTTTCTTTGTATGCTTCATTTTTGGGTCTGTGAACATAGAGCTGATGTGACTTGAGCTCCAGTTTTGTCTTATCGGTCCAAAGGACATACAGTGGGTACGGAAAGTATTCAGACCCCTTTAAATTTTTCACTCTTTGTGTCATTGCAGCCATTTGCCAAAATCAAAAAAGTTCATTTTATTTCTCATTAATCTACACTCAGCACCCCATCTTGACAGAAAAAAACAGAAATGTAGAAATTTTTGCAAATTTATTAAAAAAGAAAAACTGAAATATCACATGGTCATAAGTATTCAGACCCTTTGCAGTGACACTCATATTTATCTCACATGCTGTCCATTTCTTCTGATCCTCCTTGAGATGGTTCTGCTCCTTCATTGGAGTCCAGCTGTGTTTAATTAAACTGATTGGACTTGATTAGGAAAGGCACACACCTGTCTATATAAGACCTTACAGCTCACAGTGCATGTCGGAGCAAATGAGAATCATGAGGTCGAAGAAACTGCCCAAGGAGCTCAGAGACAGAATTGTGGCAAGGCACAGATCTGGCCAAGGTTACAAAAGAATTTCTGCAGCACTCAAGGTTCCTAAGAGCACAGTGGCCTCCATAATCCTCAAATGGAAAAAGTTTGGGACGACCAGAACTCTTCCTAGACCTGGCTGTCCAGCCAAACTGAGCAATCATGGGAGAAGAGCCTTGGTGAGAGAGGTAAAGAAGAACCCAAAGATCATTGTGGCTGAGCTCCAGAGATGCAGTAGGGAGATGGGAGAAAGTTCCACAAAGTCAACTATCACTGCAGCCCTCCACCAGTCGGGGCTTTATGGCAGAGTGGCCCGACGGAAGCCTCTCCTCAGTGCAAGACACATGAAAGCCCGCATAGAGTTTGCCAAAAAACACATGAAGGACTCCCAGACTATGAGAAATAAGATTCTCTGGTCTGATGAGACCAAGATTGAACTTTTTGGCGTTAATTCTAAGCGGTATGTGTGGAGAAAACCAGGCACTGCTCATCACCTGCCCAATACAATCCCTACAGTGAAACATGGTGGTGGGAGCATCATGTTGTGGGGGTGTTTTTCAGCTGCAGGGACAGGACGACTGGTTGCAATTGAAGGAAAGATGAATGTGGCCAAGTACAGAGATATCCTGGAAGAAAACCTCTTCCAGAGTGCTCAGGACCTCAGACTGGGCCGAAGGTTCACCTTTCAACAGGACAATGACCCTAAGCACACAGTTAAAATAACAAAGCAGTGGCTTCGGAACAACTCTGTGACCGTTCTTGACTGGCCCAGCCAGAGCCCTGACCTAAACCCAATTGAGCATCTCTGGAGAGACCTGAAAATGGCTGTCCACCAACGTTCACCATCCAACCTGACAGAACTGGAGAGGATCTGCAAGGAAGAATGGCAGAGGATCCCCAAATCCAGGTGTGAAAAACTTGTTGCATCATTCCCAAGAAGACTCATGGCTGTACTAGCTCAAAAGGGTGCTTCTACTCAATACTGAGCACAGGGTCTGAATACTTATGACCATGTGATATTTCAGTTTTTCTTTTTCAATAAATTTGCAAAAATTTCTACATTTCTGTTTTTTTCTGTCAAGATGGGGTGCTGAGTGTACATTAATGAGAAATAAAATGAACTTTTTTGATTTTGGCAAATGGCTGCAATGACACAAAGAGCGAAAAATTTAAAGGGGTCTGAATACTTTCCGTACCCACTGTACTCCCAGAAGCTTTGTGGCTTGTCAATATGCATTTTGGCAAATTCCAGTTTTGCTTTTTTATCATTTGCTTTCAACAATGGAGGAGTCCTGAGTCATCTCCCATTAAGTCCAATTTGGCTCAAACAGTGATGGATGGTGCAATCTGACACTGATGTGACCTTGGATTTCACCTGTAATCTTTTTGGAAGTTGTTCTAGGCTCTTTGGTTACCAATCGTATTATCAGTGTCTTCTTTTTGTCATCAATTTTCTTCTTGTGACCTCGTCCAGGGAGGTTGGCTACTGTCCCGTGGACCTTAAACTTCTGAATATGTGCAACTGTAGTCACAGGAACAACTAGCTGCTTGGAGATAGTCTTATAGCCTTTACCTTTAACGTGCTTGTCTATAATTTTCTTTCTGATCTGCTGAGACAACTTTCTCCTTAGCTTTCTGCAGTCCATGTTCAGTGTTACCAAACAGCACAGTGACTACTTTTCACCATTTTAATAGGCAGACTCACTGATTACAAGTTTGAAGATAACTATGATGCTAATTACAGAACACAGTTTAACATACCCTTATGGTCAAATTCGTTTCAGTCTTTTCTAGGGGTACCATCATATTTGTCCCATTTTATCTGGGGGTCACTTCCCAAATATTTTAACCAGTTTAATCATATGGTAAAAACATCCTTGTCATATGAACATTTTAATAAATTATAGCTATAATAGACTGGCATGCATTGTTTTAATGCAAACCCATTATATTCTAAATGTAGGCTACAATAACTAATAGCACACCCCGCATGGTAAAAAAAGGGAATTAAATTTCCATCCTTCTCAGGTTGCAAACTGTCTATTTTGGCATTAATTACACTAACTCAAACATTATTATCTGACACAAATCACAGAAATTCTTACCAGGTACATTTGGATGACATGAGCTACCACAAATTTGGCACCATACACTAGTCCATCTGTCCAGCGCACCTGAACCACTTCACCCTGGGGTGGAGGTCCAAGCTGAGCACAGTTGCGGCTCTAACAGAAAAATCACATGTGGGAGAGTTCTTAGAAAACTGAACAAAGATAGAGACTTTATGCATTCTGATGTGTGTGCAATGTGGCACTGGACTAAAATTTTCACAAAGATAAAAACAGAAACTGAATATGGTAAATATGGTAAACTTCTTAATCACGACAGCAGCAATGACACCCGATTACACCAATCAGAGGTCACTAAAATTAATGTTGAGTCGGTGTGTAACTTTGCCAAAACAATGTCGGACTCCATAACTTTCTCTGTACTCCTCCCCAGTCTGACCAACGATGACATGTTTAGCCGCGTCATCGCTGGCTGTCTAGGTGGTGTCCAGCGAACGATGTGGGCTTCATAGACAACTGGGCCACTTTCTGGGGAAAACGCGGTCTGGTAGCAAGGGACGGCATACATCCCACTTTCAATGGTACAGCTCTTATCTCTAGAAATCTGGCTGAGTTTATTAGCCAACTTAAAGTTTGACAATCCAGAGTAGGGACCGGAACGCAGACACTCAGTCTAAAACACCTTTCTGCACCTTAAAGCAGGCATCACGAAGGCTGGAAAGGAAGTGGCATTCCACAAATTTAGATGGATGGATGCATACTATTCATCACTAATAGAGGAAAATAAGAACAATCCCAGGTTTCTTTTCAGCACTGTAGCCAAGCTGACAAAAAGTCACAGCTCTGTTGAGCCCAGTGTTCTGTTAGCTCTCAGCAGTGATGACTTTATGAGTTTCTCTACAAATAAAATCATAACTATTAGAGATAAAATTCATCAGATGCTTCCTACAGCTGCCATAAATGAATCTTCTACTACAGTAGCTCTTGATTTGTCTATAACAGGGGTCATCAATCCTGGTCCTCAAGGCCAACTGTCCTGCTGGTTTTCCAACTATCTCTTCTGCTCTTCCATTTTCTGATTGGCTGAACACACCTGATCCAAGTAATCAGCAGCATGTAGGGCAGGGATATCTGGAAAACAAGTAGGACAGCGGGCCTCAAGGACCAGGATTGATGACCCCTGGTCTATAAGATCTCAATCATGTTTATACTACTTCTTGCCCATAGATCTCTCTGAATTCATGTCAGCAGTTGCTTCATCTAAATCATTAACATGTCTCTTAGACCCCATCCCGACTAGACTGTTCAAAGACACCCTGCCATTAGTTGGCTCATCTTTATTAGATTTGGTAAATTTATCTCTAGTAACAGGGTTTTATGGCTGCAGTATTCAAACCCTTATTCAAAAAGCCTACTCTTGATCCAGGAGTCTTGGCTAATTATAGACCAATATCCAACCTACCATATACAGTGGGTACGGAAAGTATTCAGACCCCTTTAAATTTTTCACTCTTTGTGTCATTGCAGCCATTTGCCAAAATCAAAAACGGTCATTTTATTTCTCATTAATCTGCACTCAGCACCCCATCTTGACAGAAAAAAACAGAAATGTAGAAATTTTTGCAAATTTATTAAAAAAGAAAAACTGAAATATCATATGGTCATAAGTATTCAGACCCTGTGCTCAGTATTGAGTAGAAGCATCCTTTTGAGCTAGTACAGCCATGAGTCTTCTTGGGAATGATGCAACAAGTTTTTCACACCTGGATTTGGGGATCCTCTGCCATTCTTCCTTGCAGATCCTCTCCAGTTCTGTCAGGTTGGATGGTGAACGTTGGTGGACAGCCATTTTCAGGTCTCTCCAGAGATGCTCAATTGGGTTTAGGATAGGGCTCTGGCTGGGCCAATCAAGAACAGTCACAGAGTTGTTCCGAAGCCACTGCTTTGTTATTTTAACTGTGTGCTTAGGGTCATTGTCCTGTTGAAAGGTGAACTTTTGGCCCAGTCAGAGGTCCTGAGCACTCTGGAAGACGTTTCCTTCCAGGATATCTCTGTACTTGGCCGCAATCATCTTTCCTTCAATTGCAACCAGTCGTCCTGTCCCTGCAGCTGAAAAACACCCCCACAACATGATGCTCCCACCACCATGTTTCACTGTAGGGATTGTATTGGGCAGGTGATGAGCAGTGCCTGGTTTTCTCCACACATACCGCTTAGAATTAACGACAAAAAGTTCAATCTTGGTCTCATCAGACCAGAGAATCTTATTTCTCATAGTCTGGGAGTCTGTGTTTTTTGGCAAACTCTATGCGGGCTTTCATGTGTCTTGCACTGCAGAGAGGCTTCCGTCGGGCCACTCTGCCATAATGCCCCAACTGGTGGAGGGCTGCAGTGATAGTTGACTTTGTGGAACTTTCTCCCATCTCCCTACTGCATCTCTGGAGCTCAGCCACAGTGATCTTTGGGTTCTTCTTTACCTCTCTCACCAAGGCTCTTCTCCCACGATTGCTCAGTTTGGCTGGACGGCCAGGTCTAGGAAGAGTTCTGGTCGTCCCAAACGTTTTCCATTTGAGGATTATGGAGGCCACCGTGCTCTTAGGAACTTTGAGTGCTGCAGAAATTCTTTTGTAACCTTGGCCAGATCTGTGCCTTGCCACAGTTCTGTCTCTGAGCTCCTTGGGCAGTTCCTTCGACCTCATGATTCTCATTTGCTCTAACATGCACTGTGAGCTGTAAGGTCTTATACAGACGTGTGTGCCTTTCCTAATCAAGTCCAATCAGTTTAATTAAACACAGCTGGACTCCAATGAAGGAGCAGAACCATCTCAAGGAGGATCAGAAGAAATGGACAGCATGTGAGTTAAATATGAGTGTCACTCATGGCTGTACTAGCTCAAGAGGGTGCTTCTACTCAATACTGAGCACAGGGTCTGAATACTTATGACCATGTGATATTTCAGTTTTTCTTTTTTAATAAATTTGCAAAAATTTCTACATTTCTGATTTTTTCTGTCAAGATGGGGTGCTGAGTGTACATTAATGAGAAATAAAATGAACTTTTTTGATTTTGGCAAATGGCTGCAATGACACAAAGAGTGAAAAATTTAAAGGGGTCTGAATACTTTCCATACCCACTGTATGTCTTAAATCCTTGAAAACGCTATCAGCTGTTGCTAAACAGGTATTAGTCCACTTACACAGAAATGAACTATTTGAAGATTTTTAATCGGGATTTAGAGCACATCATTGTATGTAAACAGTACTGTTAAAAGTCACCAACGATCTTCTCTTATCCTTAGATATGGACTCATTTCTGTACTTGTCCTGCTAGAACTTAGTGCTGCATTTGACAGCTGCATCGACCACAGCATCTTATTACAGAAACTGGAGCATGTTATTGGAATCAAAGGAACAGCGTTAAAATGGTTCCAACCTTATTTATCACACAGATTCCAATTTGTTTATGTACATGATGAACCTTCCACACGCACAAAAGTTAGTTGTGGAGTTCCACAAGGTTCTGTGCTAGGACCGATTCTGTTCACCTTATACATGCTTCCTTTAGGCAATGTTATTAGGAAGCACTATTAATTACCACTGCTATGCAGATGACACTCAGTTGTATCCATCTATGAAACCTGTTAACACAAACCAGTTAGCCAGACTTCAGGCGTGTCTAAAGGACAAAAAGGCCTGGATGACCAGTAACTTTCTATTTTTAAACTCAGACAAAACAGAAGTTATTGTATTTGGGCCTAAAAACCTCAGAGAGAGTTTTACTAACAATATAGATGCTTTAGATGGCATAGCCCTGGCCCCCAGCACTACTGTGAAAAACCTTGGAGTTAATTTTCACCAGGATATGTCCTTTAATTCACAAATATAACAAATGTCTAGAACTGCCTTCTTTCACTTGTACAATATTTTTCAAAATTAGGAAGAAATTAGTAAGAAATAAAAGCTTGTCTCTAATGTAAGCCTGTGCTCTCTGGCACAAAAAATAAAGGCCATTATTTTAGAATTAAAATTATGATACTACAAAATGTGAGTTTTGACATGAAAGTCAGTCCTTTTAAAGAACAAATGATGCCCATGACATACTTAAAAAATGGGAAATTTCATGAATGTAGATGAATATATAGTAACTATAATCTAAATATAAAGAGACAATTTGTCATAACTGGTCAAAATGAACCCAAATTTAAAATATGGTTAACAAAGAGGCATCTTATTTTACTTGAGTTTTCTAATAAATGACAAGACCTAGATAAAGCTGTGAGACCTACCACAATGTCTTCAGGGAAGAGATTGTCACTAAAGGAACCATCATCAAAGTTGACTTCATAGAATGTCTCTTTAGACAGCTGCACCACATCACACTGGTAATAGCGACCATTCTTGTGCTTGCATATCACCTTCTGTCCCACAGTCAGCTCATGCATGGCTGCTTTATTGCGCTGTCAGAGGAGATACAAGAAATCACATTTTTATGACTCTCTGCTGTAAGGATGACAGGATAGTGCTTCACTATTCCTTGAAGAGGATTTGGGGCTTCAATGTAATAGGAAGATGAAAAGGTTTATAATGTGCATATCTTGTTTGAAGCTCCCTTCATGAACAGGTTACCAGATCCTTAGCAGCTCCTTACCTCAATCTGAGTAGGGCCTTTGTGTCGACAGCAGGTAACATGGACTACAAAGGGCCATTCATCTGGCTGCATGAGTACCCCAGCAGCCTGTGCACAGGTGGGGTGGTATGCAGTGGGACAGCGACCATGAGAGCACTGCACACAGCAGCCAGATGCCTTCTTCATACGCTTTTTACAGTAGTAACATTTCTGTCAGAGATCAAAAAAAAAAAAACACAGCAGCTGGGTCTTAGGCAGGTGCAGCAGATAGAAAACTAAAAAAAGAATTAGTTTGAGTCAAAATCCTCAAATAAGTTGCCAGAGCTTTTATCTACCTCACAAATGGGGAACAGTGGAAGCATCATTTTATGTACTGGTTTTGTGGCCAAAAAAAAGCTGATAAAAATCCAATGCTTTCCTTACTTGTCAAGCGTTTTTTGAGTGGAAATTACACTGTGAGAATGAGAAAAATGATTTGGGCGCACAGGTCTGAGTTCTGACACCTAGATAGGAAAAATACACAGATCTGCTAACAAATATCTTACATAAGCTCTTTCTTATTAGGGAATGCATATTCAGTTTTGATATTTCCTTTTGTTTTTTGCCATTTTCTGAAATTCCTATGTAGCCACTGTCTATGAATTACTTGCTACTCAAATGTTTCACATTAAAAGAAACAGCAAAGTAGAAAAGACTGGGATAAATTAATTAAGATAAATAATATTTTTGTTATACTGAAATGAGTGCTGTGGGAATGTACTTTAGTCCCCTCAACTCCCACTGGCTAGCACCTGAGACATTTGAATAATAGTTTTTAACTGGCGATATAATGCTTACTTATCTATATAAATGAGTTTGATATTTGAACTCACCAATTTAAATCTCTGCAAAGGGATTCCACTTAAATCCACAGGACTTCTTTCGGTGATGTTGACAAAGCGTGCCTCGAGCACAGCTACTGCACACAGCACATGTACCCACCTATAAAACACACCACACCCCCCGCCCCCGAAACACATGTGTTAGTGTTAGTCATGTGACATGCTGTCACACAGAACTCAAACACCAATTCTGACATTTATTGTATTGTATTGCTGATACTTCGTGATGATGCTCTAACATAATTTATTCTGAATAATGTATTATATGGTTTGTGGAATTGCTTCTGTCTCAATGTTTGCTATGTTTTCCCCCGAATGTTATTCACCTTTGAAAAATTATAACTGGCAATCTGACAGATAGACATTGACAGCTCTCTTAATTGACATGCAGCTTTCAAGATATACTGTATGTTGTATTGTGCTATGAGTTAAAGACTACTTCTGTGTTTCTTTTTATGGTTGTGCAAACAAACAGTTATAAAAGTTCATTAGTACTGTTGTGAGGACATTGTGTCTAGTCCTTGGTGGCATGTTTGAAGGTTAAAACTTGGTTTGTGGTTAGGGTAACACTAGGGATGCAACAGATCATAAAACTCACAGTTTGGATCATATCATAGATTATGAGTCACATTTTTCAGATTAACTACACCAGTAGTTACACCAGTCAAGACAATATCAGAACAGTAACTAAATTTTTCTTATTTATGAGAAAATAACAGATTGGCCATCAATGGAGGAAGGGAGGGAGAGGGAGGTCTGGGCATCTTTACTGAGACTACTGTCCCCAAGAGCTGGCTCTGGATAAGTAGAAGAGAATGGATGGATGGATGGATGGATGGATGAAGGAGTTCTGAGTTAGAAAACTGGAATGGTTAAGATCAGACCAATTGAACATTAAGTAGGGATACACAATCCCTTGTATGTATCCCAATTATGTATTATGTAGTCTCAGCAAAGATGCCCAGAAATTCTGTACATAATCAACAGAATTGGTGACAAAGGCCAGCCATGGCAGAGTCCAACATGCACTGGAAATAAATCTGACTTAGCATCATTCCAGTTGTACAGGGACTGGACAGCCCGCAGCAGCGGGCCTTGGACCCCATATTCCCGGAGTACCTTGCCTTCTGCAAGTCCACAAAATATATGTGGACCATTTGGGCAAATTCCCATGACCACTCAAGGACCCTGGTGAGGGTATAGACCTGGTCCAGTGTTCCATGACCAGGACAAAAACCACATTGTTCCTCATGAATCCAAGATTCAACTCTCGACCAAATTCTCCTCTCCAATACCCTGGCGTAGACTTTGCCAGGGAGGCTGAGGACTGTGATCCCCCTGTAGTTGGAATACACTCTCTGATACCCCTTCTTAAAAAGAGGGATCAGCACCCTTGTTTGCCACTCCAGGGGCACTGTCCCAAACCTCCACGCAGTATTGTAGAGGCGTGTCTGCCAGGACAAGCCCACAACATTCAAAGCCTTGAGGAACTCAGAGGGGACCTCATCCACCCCTGCCACCTTGCCACTGTGCAGTTGTGACTGCCTCAGTGGGCGAGACTTTAATTATGGACAGTAACATCACTCAAATTCGGATTGAAGAAGACATTCCTCCCAATCACACACACACTGTAGTTGCCCACGTGAGTGTTGAAGTCCCCCAGCAGAATGATGTCCCCAGTTGGAGCACTTTCCTGTAGCCCTCCTAGAGACTTCAAGATAGCCTGGTACTTATTTGGTGCATAAGCACAAACAACAGCGAGAGCCGATCCCCAACTTGAAGGTGCAGGGATATAACCCTCTTAGTCATCGGGGTAAAATCCAACGTGTGGTGACTAAGCTAGGGGGCCTATTAACATGCCCATCCTAGTCCGCCATCTCTCACCTTGGGCAACTCCAGAGTGGAAGACAGTCCAGCCTTTTATCAAGGGTTTTGGTTCCAGAGCCTAGGCCATATGTGGAGGTGAGTCAAACTATTTCTAGTTGGTATCTCTCTACCTCCCATACAAGCTCAGGCTCCTTCCCTCACCAGCCGAGCCGTTTGGGCCACCGAGGGAACCGCCTTCAACCTCTGCCCAAACCACACTGCACCAGCCCCATATGGTCCCTCCTGCAGGTGGTGGGCCCACAGAAGTCTGGCCCCATGTCTTGTCTTCAGGCTATGCCCAACTGGGCCCAGAGGTCTAAAAATTTCTTTTTAATTTATTGATTTTATTAATGCTCCTTGGAAATATACATGTAAATACATTTTTCCATTGTTTTTTTCTTAGTGGGCATGTTTAAGGTGTAAGCCATTTTGATTTGAATAAGTAAATGTCAGCCATTCCATAATAAGGTACCATTATCAAAGTACAGTTGTACCGAAATACCTTGCTGTTCTTTCCCATTCCCCATTTTCCTGATGACTCTGGACCAACTTACTTGTTGTTGTTGGCTTTTTGCAATGCTCCACCTCTCAGTGAACACAAGCAGCAATTCTGCCAAAGAGTTAACATCAATCATCAATCAACAGTCCAGACAAATTTCTTGTTCATTGTTTTAACAAGCAGTATTCAAATAAAGGTCAACTTTATTTGCAGTCTTTGTCGAAATCGAAAGCTAGAAACTTTAATCTGTTAAACCCTGGGCCAAAACTTTGCACTCATCAGAAAACAGGCAAGACAATTCATAATATGACATTTATTTCTGCAATTCTTTCAGTAAGTTTTAGTGGTAGAGAAATAGGACTTCTACCGGTGCAATCTGCTTAGTGTTAGCTTTCAAACAGTGCATAGTTTGTTGCATTAGCATGTGTCACACTTATGTGGGTCAAACAGTTGTGGCTTTTGGCTGTATTGTACTGTAACTATAGCCATCTCCAGTGTAATACAACATAACAGTATAGCGTAGAGTGTTCTATCAAAAATGCAGGGTTTCTGCTAAGAGAACCTGTTAAATATAATGTGTATCCTATTCATTGTTTTCAGACAAACAAATGTTGTTTAACACTGGATATATGTTGAAAGCAACATTATGTGCAGTAAACTTGAAGATTATGGTAAAAACCATCAGTACTCGTTACAATGGCAAACTATGTCATAAAGCTGCCTTAGAACAGGTCCAGCACTAAAATGTACACTTACTTTAACCTTCTTAATAATCACTTTCAACAAACTCCACTCTATTGACACTACAGCCCCATCACCTACTGTATGTACACTTTTGACTTCTGAAATTTTTGAATTGTGAACAAGAGATGTAGATCAGTAGCAATACAAATAATAATAAATAATCCTTCCGAACTACCCAGAAGAATTAATAGCAGCATGTCTTCAAAAGTTCACTGACCTCAGCCATGGCATTGGCCTTACACCGTGCACATGACCATTCCTTGCTCACACTGGTTGGATCAACACCATAACAACCTGGAACACACATAAAGACGCAATCTGACACACAAGTATAATTTTATGATGAAGGGATCTCCCAGTGTGTGTTGCCACCAACAGACAAATTTAGTAAGTGAAGTTTTAAATGATTGTGCTATTATCAAATGCTACTAAATAATTCTATAGTAACACAAATCTGTGGTAATGACATATGAGAAAATGGCAGGAATTAAAATGGAGAAAATTTGATGTGTAAAGCTGACAGAGCTTTTGCAGACACACCATGATCACACACAATAGAGTGTTAGTGTACTGACTGGTGTGGACCCGGACACTGCACTGAACGCAGCTGATGAGGAGGCTGGTTCCATCTTCCTCTAGATGAGGTGTTATGGACTGCTTCTCACACTCTGAGTCCTCGTCCGTGGTGGTAGTGAAACACATCTCTGGTATCAGAGGTTTGGTTCGCATCCATCCATCAGTCACCATGACAGGACTGTCTATACTGTTTGCACACTCGGTCTGATATAGAAACATGAAGCTTGTAAAGAGTGTTTAGTACATGTTTTGTCATTGCAGTCATATCCTATTCTAAACATGGACTTTTCTTAAAGCTGCAACTCTTCTCTAGTCACAACTGCAGTTATGTCGGTGTTGTGTACATGTAGTCAACTCTTTATATATTGAATTCCTGACTTATTTTGTTTTCCTTGCAGACATTCAGACTACAATCCTTTATGATTTTTGTCATGCCTGAGATTAAATATGATGAGCTTAAATACTCATTAACAAAACACAATACTGATATTACAAACTCTAAAGCAATGGATCTAATTTTACATGCAGACACATAATTACTCAAAAGCTATAAAACCATAAAGAATAAACAAATAAAAAAATGAATAGTATAGTATAATTCACAACAAAACTGTATTAACACCTAGTGGATTATTTAGGTCAGCTTGTCCAGGAATTGCCAACGGTCACTACACTGCATTTATGTAAGGCTACAGTGTTTTATATACCATAACTGCAGAAAGAGGGAGGGCAATCTATTATTAACATGAAGGAAATAATTGAGTATTTGAAGGCTCACAATCAAACCACAACTGCTGCCAACACTCCTCACTACCCTACTGAATTAGCCACCCTGAAAATCGGTTCCTACTGTTACAGTAACATGACATGAGTCTTAAGCCTCATTTATGCTCCCCTTTCACATGTAAATAGGTTCGACCATTTCAAACGTTGTCAAACGTCACTGCCCACATACTCCCCATACATGCTTTACATTGGCATAGTTGTTAAGCAGTACAACCACTGGAAGGCAGTGTAGACATCAGAGTTCTGATAGACCTCTGGGTTCAGAGGTCAGGTTCAGACAATAACAAACATGGCAATGGAGTATATCTTGCTGGTCTGTGTGACCACTGAATACATGGTTTGTGGACGGAGAATTTTTGTCTGGTTATACCGATGCGAGAAATTGACGATGAGAATGTTCCGTCCGTGTCCGAATGCATATTTAACGTAGAGCATAAATGAGGCTTAAGAGGGAGATAGTCAAAAACTCACACCTTAATTTACAATCACCAATCAATCTGACATACATGTTTTAGGACTGTGAGAGGAACCTGGAGTACCTAGAGAGAACCCACGCAAGCATAGGGAGAACATGCAAACTCCACACAGAAAGGCCCCTGCCGAGTTTCGAACCAGAAACCTTCTTGCTCTGAGGCAACAGTGCTAAACAATAAGCTACTGTGCTGCTCCTGATAAAAACTCAGGCCTACATTTTCCATAATGTGTCTTTCTGTTTCTCCACAGCACCTGCTGGTCTCCACAGGTCCTTGTTTCTATGTTAGTACAACAGATGTGTAGTAAAGGGGTGAAAGGGGTCTGTTTTGGTGCAGATTACCTGCTGGTATGTGTGGAACAACATGCAGATGCAGCAGTATGGAGGTTTGGAGCCAATGCGCTGGTTGTACTCCCTCTCTTTTTTCAGGTTAGGAGGTCTGCTCTGCCATAAGTGAGCCAGAGGTTTAGCCCAGCTCTCCCCTTCCAGACCACCCTCTTCTCCTGGGGGGAGCTCCACTGGAGCCTCTGAGGCACAACAGCAAGGTCAAAATATGCTAGATTTCAAGCAATATAATATTTTCTATGGCTGCTGACAATGCAGATTTTTAGAAATGAGGGCAGTCATTGATTGGGTTGATTTATAATGCCAATTTTCTTTTATTAGTTATTCACATTTTCTGTCTAAGAGTCGGGGCAATTCTGGTATCAGACTTTTAGGGGTGCTCAGCTCCTAAGCAGAAAGTGACATTTATACAATACTTTATGCCCAGTGCTCTTTGTGTTGACTCAATCCTCCCCCCTTCGCTTCCTCTCTATCCTTTTCTCTTCCTCTTTGTGCTGTCGAACCAATTAGCAAACTTAACATCCAATCAAAGAATCTATAATCTAATCACATGTATAAGATGATCCATAACATTTTATGACACTAATGTATATTGGGTTGCTATGGGCAATGCAGTGAGGTAATGCCATTATGAAACTTGGCTTATCTTAAAGAGAGAAAGGTGAGAAATAATTTACTTATCAATGAAAGAACAGATTTCTGATTAGTGAGAATTTCCCCAATGCTTCAATACACTGCCCATCAATATACTGTAAATATATTTCCCTGTGTAATTACATAAAAAAAAAAATATGTGTAATTTCATCATAAAAACAGTATGTGACTTAGCAGTGGTTCTAATTAGTCCTGTGCTTATGTTGGTGTATGCAAATTAGCCATGTGGAGGGAAGTTAACCTTATATTTAATGAAAACATAAAACTGAATTTCTGTTAATTTGTTAATGAAGAAGGATTGCGATGCTTTATAATAGCGCACACTATCACTATTTCATCTCCACTTAAACTAATAAAGTGCATCAGTTAGCTCAATACCTGACAAGTGTGGAACTAGTCAGCTAATGTTCAATAATATATGCACCATGGAATACTAACCACACACTTTATAAGTCACTGTAATACTGACCCAGTGTTCACAGTCAGAACAGTCAACAATTGTATTTGCTGAGGTTAACTTGGAGTTTTAATGTCCGCCATAAAATCTACCGCTACCTTCTTCTATGTTGCTTTTACATGCATGGCGAATCACAAAACAAGTCTGCAAAATTAACAAGTCTGCAAAATATACTGTTAGTTAATAATTTGTTATTATTATTGATGTTAGTTAATAATAGGTAATTATTATCAATGTTAGTTAATAATAGGACATTATTATTGATCATTATTATTTTTTAGGGGTGCTGAGACAAAATGTACAGTAGGTTTGTTTGAGCACCCCCCTAAAAACAGTCTGAATCTCCCCCGCTAAAATTCACATTTTATATCTAACAAATTAAATATATTTAGCTTTGAAAAATTAAAATTTAAGCCCTGCTGTTTTTTCCCCATGACATTCTTCTTTTTACTCTTCCAAAACTTAGTTAGCCTCCACTCAGCTGATTTTAAGATGGTGCAGCATGCTGCTTGTTACTGTCTATGTGACAGACCTTCATCACTCATGCCATCCTTTATGAGGGGATGGTGCCTTGGCAGCTGTCCCAGATCACTCTGTGGCTCTCTTTCTCCGGCCACATCTTCTGCCACCTGCTGGAAAGAAATAACTTCTGTTAGCATCTCTATCAACATACTGATTTTGATTATGCATAAATACCTACAGTAAATGAGGAACCCTACAGGTAATGTGTCACAGTGAATATGCAACATCTTGATTTTGTGTCAGTGGAGTGAATTACTGCAATTTGTTGGGAACCCTACAGAACCTTGTGAAAACATTGCACCACTGTGAAGTTGGATTCCCCAAACCCCCCACAATCAGGATACAAATACAATGAGCCAACTACAAAGAGGTACAAACTTAGTGGTGTCAGTCAAATTATATTTTCAGTTGAGTCTAAAAAGAATTTATTCATTCATTATCTATACCCACTGAGGGTCACTGGGATCTGCTAGAGCCTATCTTAGCTCTCTCTGGGTGAAAGGCAAACCCTGGACAGGTGACCAGTCCATCACAGGGAGTCTAAAAGTCAGCATCATTAAAAAAAGAAAGGATGATGTAACCCTAATAGACTTGAGATGCAAACTAGTGACTAGTGAAGAGATGAACATGGATAAACCTATCTATAAAGTTGATTTAAACTATTCCTCCACCAACACACACAGTAACCCTTGTGGAACAATGCACAACAGCAACACTGGTGACAAAACAATGAAACAGTAAACAGTGTGTCCACTTACTGCTTTGCCAAGATGTCTGCTGTATGTCTCATCGCTAACCTCACCCTTCTCCTCCTTGGGCAAGGGTTCTCCCTCTCCATAGTCTCCTTTTGCATAGCTGTGTACATGCAGGACGTCTGCAGGGCTTAGCGTCCTCTGAAACAGTTTATGTGCTGGGCTGCAACTGCTGCCCAGCTGAGACTCCTCACTGCCACCTGCCTCCTCTGAGCACAGAGCCACCACCTGGCCCTCAGCAGGCTCAGGAGGACAAACATCTAGAGCCAGCATGGTGTCTTTCTCTTTTTTTGATGGGCTTCGTCTATTCGAAATTTTCTTAGTGCTGGCTTTGGACTGAGATTTAGATTGTGGCTTGATGTCTTTCTCTTTCTTAGGCTTGACTTTCAAAGTTTCTGAAAGAATAATAAAGAAAATGTATATATAATTGGAATGGGTGATCTCACTAGCCTCTACAGTTTGTTATACTCTCTGACCAAATAATTATTGTGGAAAGCACAAAACATTCATTCTAGACCTTGCAAGCTGTTATTGTTCATCCATTCATCTAACTTTTTTTACATAATTTGATCATCAGGAATTATCCTCCATTTTGCTCTGATATTGACTGTTATTTAGACATAAATATTGTATTGGATCTCAGAATAAAAGCTTCTGTCATAGTCAGAATATACTGTACTTAATAGTAGAACCTAAATGAAATTTGATAACAGGACTATTAGTGGTTCTGCAGGATACATTGTTATAGTGAGTAGAAAAAAATACTTCTTGGTTTCATAATCTACTTCAAGTTAGTAGGTTTTCACTCAACACAAAATGGTTAAAAACAAACACAGATTTCTGCTAGCTGTGCAGCACCTTTTTCTGGTTTGGCAGCAACCTTAGTAGCAGGCTCCTTGTGTGACAGCTTGGCCTTCTTTTGGTCCACCTCCTCAGCTTCCTTCACAGCCAGCTCTGGTTTGACATCGTCAGCACCTTCAAGTTGGTGCTTTTTCCCTGTATGTTGTGTTGGACTAATGTATGGGAAATATAAGTAAAGACATTACCAACAGCACTGAAAGAGAAACACAGTGTCTGCATTAACTTATGAAGGTAAAGCCACAAATCTGGGTGAAGAAGTATTTACTACATATGTTCAGTATGTGATGAGTACTTCACAGTGGACTAATTGACTGATGGACTAATAACTCCAGACCTGATGTCCTCCTGAACAGGAATAGTGCGCTCCTTAGATTCAGCTTCCTTTGGATTTTCTTTTGAAGGTTCGGTCTTGTCTTCTTTCAGAAACTCAGCAGCTTCTGGTGTGGGTTTGGAGTGGTCAATGGTAGTATTGTCTTTTCCTGCCTTCCATAACATGTAACGGTCAGGCTGAAACTTGCGTACAAACACATCCATGGAGATCTTTACCATGTCCTGACGACACGAGCACTGGGAAGAAAACACAGACCAACATTTCAGTCCAGCTTTGAGCTGTGGTAGTCAGAGCAGTACAAAAACAATGCTTTCAGATCAGTTGCATTCATTGCTGGGGTTGATTATATTGGAATTATTTTTAATTTTTACTGTGAGACTGCACATAAAACTTTAAGTACCTTATTTTCTGGACTATAAGCCACACTTTTTTTTTTTTTTTTTTTAACTCCTCTGTCTTGTAGCGCAACCTATATAGTGAAGTGACTTATATGTCTACATCTACAGTCATTGTGTCGAGCAGTCACTAGCATTAGATGACATTGACACTGGATACGTAGAAACACTTATGTTCATGCTAAACTCTAACACAACTGAAAATGCCACCCAAAAGAAAGAGCTATGCTGCAGACTTCAAAGTGGAAGTAATAAAGTATGCAGCTGAAACAAAGTTTGAAGTGAGTGCCAGGATTCAGACAACCAAAGAGCACGTCTGCTTGTTGTTATGCCTAGCCTACATTCATTGTTTTAGTCAGAAAACTGACTTCTGTGATGGAGGATCAGATATTTTGGCAGTATGTACATACATACATATACACAGCAAAATAACCAGTGTTAAATCAACAATTAAAACACATACATACATATAAAAACATATAAAAACACATACAATGGCTTTTACAACCACTGTAAGAGATACAGCTACAGCCAAATTTCTTCAAAACAAGCTGTTTCAACTCTGTAGACAGTCTCTGTGCACTCATCTCACAACAGCTGCACAGAGACCAGTTTATTGTTTATTCAGCACTGAGGATGGCTGAGTTTCATAAAGTTTAACTTGTAGCTTGCTGTCTATCTTATTACAGGTGGAAAATGAATATTTGTCTAACTTTACTGCAGTGCTGCAGACTGTGAGGGAAACTTTAATATATATAAGATGCCACCTTTGTTTCTGCACAGACAGCCTCCCTCTGTGAACTCAACAAAGACCCCTGATGTGTGCTTCAGCAGGGGGTTGCAAGCAGGAAGACAAAGCTAGCCACACAGACTTTCTAATTACCTTGTTGACCATTTGCCTGAATAAGCACTTTTTACATGTTGTTTAACTCAAATATTTAATGGTTTCCTACAGGAAAGTAGTGCAGTGCAGTCTTGGTCAATCAAATCGACTCGTCCGGACATACTGCCCGTGTTTCTGCCGCTTGCCTATTAAACATGCCATCCTGTACATTGTAATCAGCCTGTTCTTACACTTTTGCCACGACACAGACCTGAGATGCACAGTGGATGAGAATCATTGAAAGTGCAGGGGTGTGTTATATTATAGCTGTCTGATGCTTCATCAGGCAATAAACTGAAAATGTGTTTTAATTTATGAATAAAATTGCAAAATGTTTCTTTAAAGTACAGACAGATCGTGAAACCCAACATAAGATTAAAAGCAGACTGAAACAGTATAACTAAATTACACAATATAATAAGGTTTTTAAACTTCGTTTGAAAATGAAGGGAGCAACAAAAAAAAAGGGATTTCTGTGATTGTTAACCCCAATCTGTAATGTATAACTCAGACAGGGTAAAAACAGGTCGACCTATGATCTACAGAGCTGAACTATGAACACTTTAGTTAATGGTGGAAAATCTATGAGCAGTGTTGCACTCCCTCCCAGCTGCAGGGCTAACATTTAATTAATTATTTTTTAAATTGAATATCTTACAATAAATGTTTGGGAAGAATTTAAGCTGAGTTGGGCAAACATTTACTGTATGGCCTGTTTTCTTATACATGATCCCACCCCTACTTGTTAGTGTTAAATGAACATTCTCAGAGTTTAACACTGGCGATTTTGCTGTGCAAGGGGTGTAATTTTTAAGTGACTATACTGACTCTGGCCATGTACATTGTCCTGAGAACTAAAACAATACAAGGCTGGGAGTTTTAATTCAGATGTAAATGCAGTCATCAAAAAGTATTAACACCACTATCGATCTGCTGTATAGTTCATGTCTGTTTATATATCAGCCAGTCAAAATTAACACAAGAGCTCATTACACAGATGAGGCTGTCTTAATATCGTACATGCCTAACTTTCCCTGGTAGTGTACATGCACACACATTTAGCATAGTGCAAAAGCTGTCAATCAGACTAAACTATAGGAACACAGTAGAAGACTGCCATGAATTCAAACATTAAACTAAAAGAAAATGCATGTGATTGCTGAAAGCAAACTAGCATCACTACTTGTAGCTGTTGCAGTTGTTGCAGCTGTTACAGCTGGGAGGTTCCACATGTTGATCAATTCAGAAGTTGGACCATATTCAAGATTGTCAGACACCAAATATATCAGAATTTTAAAGAACTGCAACCTTCTACATACACACGTGATGGCGCTGTAGGGATCACGTTACAGAATTTGAAGCATTTCATCATGACATACCTGCATACCGAGTTTCATGTCTTTATGTTCAGTTAACATTGAGATCAGCATTTTAAAGACTGCCAAATAATTTCTTTGAACTCGCCAGCAAGTGGCACTATAATATCCAGTTTCTGTATACTTTACACCCATTCATGGAGAATGTCAGTGGCAACAATGTTTACACTGAATATTCTGTAATATGTTTGCACTAGTAAGCCTAGCTCTAGATTCAACAGTTGTAGTTATGTAAGTACCACATGGAGATGTGACAACTAATTTTTTACAACTGTGGCCATTATAGTTTTTGAGATATAAAGGTTAAAATATAAGCCCTGCTTGTAGCGCCCCCTAGTGGAGAATCTCCATGAAACCCTACAGGATTGCTGAGAGTAGTATCCTGCAACTACCTACCAGGGTTTGAGATGCATGGCTCATTGCATTCAGGAATTATGCCAATGAAATTCCAAACACCCGCCCACTTAATATCAAATGACCAATAACAAAACAACGGTAAGGAATTTTACACAGAGGCTGAAACCACTGTTTTCAGGGTTGTCCAAATAGAATATGTACCAATTAGTAAGACATTTGCATGAACTATGCAGAAAAGGGACATTCAAGCAAACAAAGTAACTACCATTAAACCCATTATTCTGTTCCAAATGATCAGGTGTGAAAGTCATGTTAGTCTTCTTTTGGTGATTGTCACTTAGTGCTTCCAAGCAAGGTATTACCAAAATAGTGTGACACCACGAACTGTGTTCTCTGTGCATGTAGCAACATTTTGTAGCTAAACACCACTAGATAAACTTGGTTGGAGCCTTTGAATGTGATTAATCAGTAGGTTAATATTCACACTTGTCTATGTGTACCAGTGTTGCCTGTTTGCCGTAATCAATCCATCGCTGGGTGGCAAAATTGGTCGACTCAGCACAGTTGAAGCCATGGTTAAAACCAGCATGATAGCCAAATGGGAAGGTCACAATGAACTGCCCAGCCTCCTGGGTGACCTGAATTTAAAAAAAAAAAAAAAAAAAGACACACAGAAATACAAGGGCTAATATTCCGTTCTTGTAAAACCTACAGTACAGATATCTTTCATTTTCCGTCATAATATTATGAAGTCAACAAATGTAAATAAATGATCACCTTTTCAAATGGTATGCCATATTTTTTCAGGATTGAGGGTGAAATTAAAGTCATCTTGTGGCGCAGGAAGGCTTCACAACTTTGAGCATTCCCTGGGAAGAAACCTGGGAATACAGAAAATGAATGTTACTGCATATGACCATTCCAGTTGTCTTAATGTATTTTAATTTAAATGACTGAATGGGATATGTACACATAATTACAGTTGATATACATCCCAGTACAGAGGTACAGTAAACAGTATAGAGGTTTGCTGAAAGCAGTTTTGATTTCCTATTTTGAAACTACTCTGCAGAACAAGCTGAGACTTGTAGCCCCAATTATTCAATATTTGAGAAGGCAACCAAAAGCAACAGCATAAATTGGTTTTCATAGAAAAGTAGGACAAATGCAATGAGTGATTGCTGTGAGAAATTAAATTACAGTTATAGACTTTGGCAAGAACCTGCCACATACCCTTTGCAAGTCGTTCCAATCTTTTCCCATGCTCTGGTGGGACAACATACCTGAGAAGTAACAGAAGTGCAAATATCTCAAATAGAATAACTTTTAGGTTGACATTTGGATTTTTAAAACAGTCTATAAACCATGTCCTAAGTGTCTCAGCAATTGTACCAGGACTTGGGTTCTCCAAAGTGCAGGTAGTTGATGCTGTATAGATCCATGTCCTCAGTGTGCCATGCAAAGGCACTCTTCCACATCCCAAAATAGAGGTATGGTGTATTGACTCCTTTGATCTTGATCGCACCCTCGTCCTCCACAGTGTCCAGAATGGTGCTGAGATGGCCAATGTTCCATTCAGTCACATTCTACAAAGGTTGGATTCAGCAAAGAAGCAGTGATGTAAAACTGTAACATGTAGCAATCTAAACTGATCGGAAAAATTAAAAGTTTTAATTGAATGAGAAGCAAGCTCCAGTTGGTGGCATTATCCAACTTACAGTGGGTACGGAAAGTATTCAGACCCCTTTAAATTTTTCACTCTTTGTGTCATTGCAGCCATTTGCCAAAATCAAAAAAGTTCATTTTATTTCTCATTAATGTACACTCAGCACCCCATCTTGACAGAAAAAAACAGAAATATAGAAATTTTTGCAACTTTATTAAAAAAGAAAAACTGAAGATGGGGTGCTGAGTGTACATTAATGAGAAATAAAATGAACTTTTTTGATTTTGGCAAATGGCTGCAATGACACAAAGAGTGAAAAATTTAAAGGGGTCTGAATACTTTCCGTACCCACTGTATTACTACTCACTGGATCATACAATGTTCCACTGACATCGGCCCCATAAAGCGGTGGGTTGAAGGTCAGATTCTTCCAAAACTTCCTCTCCAATTCGTCAAAATCTGCATATCTGGGATTGCAGAACCTGAGATGAAAAATGTCAGATATTCAGTGAGTACTATCTGAAGTCCTCTGAGACAGCATGTTTCATAGTGACAACACTTACAGGCTACATCACATACTATACAGGTTTTTTGCATTTTAATATTGTGGTCACGATGTAAAACATTTACCTGCCAGCTGTTCTCTAATCTCACTATACAAGCTTACTTGTCCATGCTGGAGGTCTTGCGGAACTCATGGACAGTCATTGGTTTCTTCTGGATGTTGTACTGTGTGAACAGTCCTGACTGGCCTGTCACTACCTGCTGAATAGGAGCAGGAATCACCAAGTCGTCGATATCATCATATGTGTGTCTAGGTTTCCAACCTTTAGGTGGAATAACCTGAAAGAATAGAACAGAAACTTTATGTCCAATAAACAGCTGGTGTTTGGCTAATTCTGTTTTCAATGAGTCAGGTAACTGCAAATGTCCATTCACGTTAATGACAAACCAGACTAACTTTTGCCATTCCAGCTTTGTGTGCTCCTTGTGACTCCATATAGGCAATGTACCGGCTGAAGTCCTTGAAGTCCTCCTTGGAGGGGGTGAATGTCATTATCCTGGAGGCTACACCTTGGGCCGGCATGTCTGTAGTCATCTTGGAATTTTTACTTTGATCTTAACACTGATTACAAACATGGGCATTAGTATGAAAACATCTAAGCTACATTTCTGACAGTTACATGTCTGACAAAGTCTGGCTCACTTTAATCTTAAATCTTTTCAGCCTCTGGCCCAATCTACACCACATCTGTGCTGTCACTTGACAGTATCAGGCTGTGGAAATTGTATTCTATTCTCTCCATTCAGACCACATTAGAACAAGCTCACATTCCATCATACATCTACATACATTCTATCACACTGATTTCTCAAATTTCATCTACATTTACAAGTAAATTTAAGCTGGTTCACGATTCATAAAACCTTTATTGTATTTGTAAAAATGGGGGAAAAAAAAGGTATTTTTCTCAGTTTCTCTCATTTCCAAATCACACACCTCTAGGACCTGGCCAAAAATAATTTCCACACTTTCAGATATATGATACTGTATTTGTATTATATAAACAAAATTAGCAAAACTGTATCCCTACACTGATGTATTACAAAATACATGTGATGTGCATTACATCTTTTCTTGTACAGTTAACAACTAAAGAAGATGCAGAACTTTTATCGAGGAGTAACCTATGTACTGTAAACTTTGGCTTAACGGACTTTATCCAATCACAGAGCTCGTTGCTGGTAAAGTCCAGTCTGATTCTGATCCGCGTTTTATGATTGGATAAATACCACCTCCGTCACACACCGTAGCTCACTGACAGCCCTGCTGCTCGGAAAAAAATATTTTGCTACCCTGTTAGCTAACATGCTAACTGCAAGATAGGTTGTTCTGGGTTTCAGGGATCAAAAGTGTAGTCAACAATAACTAAACCACTGTAGTATTGAGGAATAAACGACAATCAACATGTACAAACAGCTCGAGTCATGATATCAAACCGGAAGACAATTTAGTGAAAGCCGAAGCAACCAATAAGTGCATAGCGGACTCCGATCTGACAGCTGCCCCCCGCTCCCAGCTAATCTAATAGCAAACGCGGCTTCTTGCTGGCCGTCACTTTCTTGTGCACTAACTTAAATTTACTCCTATTTTCCAATAAATGAACCTATTCTAAAGTGTGAGACATTCACTTAGCCACGCTGAAATGCAGAGTTGTTTTGTTTTTCTCAGATCACAGGTAGTAGAGTAGAAATACAGACATCATCAGTCCGGATAGGAAAGACAGTCCTCCATTATTCCAGCGACGCATGCTCAGTGTGTGTTTGTTTACATATAGTTCAGAGAGGAGGAGCTTCCGGTATCTCTCACCCAACCACAACACCTCAAATGCTGTCACTCTCATAGAGATGACAAACACGCAACTACAGTGGCCCTAAAAGCTCAATGCGCTGCAAAATGAGAAACACAACCAATACAAAACGCAATGCCAAATGAGAAAACACAAGCAAATGCAAAACGCACTGCAAAAACAGAAAACACAACCAAATACATTGCAAAAGGAGAAAACACAATCAAATACATAAACCTGCTGCAAACAGCACAGATGACAGCAGAAATGTTTCCAGGAGGACCTTAATCTAGACACCATGTGACTGTCACCCCTGACATTTTCTCTTGTCATGACAGGAAAAACACACTGACAAACTACTGATGAATCAGCGTCCTAGGAGAGCAAAGGTTTATCATACAACATCATATTGCAACGTTACTAACAAAAGTTATAGTCAGCTAACATTAACTGTTTTAGTCAGTGTGTGGATTTCATCAGCATACAATCAGTAGGCTAATAATTAGTAAAATGCTAATGCTAATTTAGATTAAAAGCAAATATCAATATATCAATTGAAAGTTAAAATAAACAATCATAAACTTAAGCTACTTCATTTTTTGACCCACTACGATTGTCTGGTTCAGTCTGGGAACTTTCTGCATCACAATCCATCACAGTAATTGTCTGCAATGTCTCCAGGGGACTCTAAAAAGTGACGAACATGGAGTCTAGATTAACGTCCTCCTGGAAACATTTTTGTGCTACTAGCAGTGAATTTCTGAATTTGGTTGTTTTCTCTTTTTGCAGTGATTTGTGTATTTGGTTGCATTTTCTCTTTTTGCAGCACGTTTTGGATTTGGTTGTGTTTTCTGTTTTTGCAGGACATTGAGCTCTCCAGACCACTGTATTTTATTGTATCAAAGGTTCCTTTATCAAACTATTTATTTACTCATAGAGCACACACACACACACACACACATATATATGTGTGTACACATATATGTATAGAAAAAGAGAAGGCTGACATTTTACTTATGTTGAAGTGTGCTTATGCAAAAGATTTGTTCCAGTACTGCACTTACAACACTGATGTCAATTACAGCATTGTTGGTTGTGAGAATGTCTTGTAATTATGCAGCTGTTGTGAATGTTAATAAAACTCCAGCAGGTGTGAAACACTTAGAATCTGAGACACCACTTAACTGGCACTTAAAGAAAGAAAAATGATGCAAGGAGAGAAGAATGCATGCTTTAGATTAAGTTGCAGGTCTGCATTTTTAAATAATTTATCCTGCTCAAAGTACAGAGTGCTGGTCCATTGAATGTCACCAAACACCTGATTTTCAGAGAAATTAAGAAATGAAAGAAATACACCACTGTTATATGAAAAAAAAACTATTTCAACTTTATTAACATCAATGTTTCCAATACATTTTTCTCTTTTTATTAAGAAATACAAAATAAATGTATACAACAGATAGAAACCCAATAGCACATCCTTTATAACCACCCAAAGCCACTTCACTTGTCATCTGTCATCTCAACCAGTAAAAATCACAGAAATCCACCGCTGAACTCTGGTAATGCTCTGAGTTTCAGGCCTGTCTGTTTGCAACACAGTGATAAAGTATTTGAGCTGTAATATACTATGAATGGGGATCCAATGTATCTGCTTGCATGTCATGTCTGTTAAAAGACATCTATGCAGGTGAAAGGTACAAGTTATATGTCTGCAAATGTCCAAAAAGTGTAGCGATCAAAATCACGTAGACTTGAACTTGGACATTGCATTTTCAGCTAGGTTAACTTTAAATAAAACCAAAACCATAATATTAAAAGATCAGGTTGCTGATAACAACCTACAATATGGATGTGTGGCTTTGTCTAATTTAAAGCAATTGTGTCTTCAGTAGAAACCTGAGAGCCACAGACAGATGTCAGAAAGTACTGAGAAGGACTAACACATTGCTGGTTTAGATCATTTCTTGGGTTTCGCTGACAAAAGAAAAAATATTGGGACTTTAACGCAACATGGAACTTCCATGCCATGGACAAATGTGATTAAATGCGTTATTATTTCTGTAATTAATTATTCAATATTAACATGTTAAAAGTCCCAGCCCTAAAAAATATACAATGAAGTCATCCTTATCTTTCCAAGAATAAGCAACTAAGCTGGTTTAATGCTCAGCATTCAGTCTTGGTCTGATGCTGTCAGTAGAACCATGATGTCACAAATTTGAGTGTTGTAACTACTTCTTCCCTGATGTCATAATAGATTTCTTTTCTCCATGCAATGAATGTGTGATATGCATTTGCCATTTCACCAAAAATCGCAAGATCAGGTTGCTTGTGTTCAGTCTACCTGGGTGTGTGCTAAATGTGAAAACTAAGGGTGTAATGTTCTTAAGGTGTAAAAAAAAAAGTTATGGACAAGACACTGTACATGCTGGAAGACGTTCAAATGTGAACAGTCTTTGCACATTTATAGCCAGCCATGAGATTATTTCATACTTCATACTGTTTCACAAACTTTAATTATTTACTTGATCTGTTTTGGTGGAAACCATTATCATTCTGTTGGATATCAAGACAAGACCGAAAACCCACTTTTCCTCCTAAATAAGACCAACTAAGTAATGATAACATTAGAATATTATATCTATGGTCCAAAATAAAATTATTAGCAGCTGTAAGTATAAGCTCTCCTGTTTTAATGACTAGGAGCATGTTGAAAATACATGTCCTTTGTGCTAATAAAAATAATACATAAACAAAATAAAAAAAGACCCAAGACATATAATAACTAGTGTAAATGGTTACAAAATAAGCTCTAAATGGTGATAACATAGTAATGCCAAATATAAATGAAAGTAGCAGAAAAATAGTTTCTGCTATTAGGAGGAGGCAGAAACTGGGGAACAATGGGAGTTTAAATCAAGAATCAGAATGAGGCATGACTACAAGTGTTTTAGGGTTGGTTTTTGGGAAGATTTGGTGTTGGTTCTGTGGCCAAGTCATGGCCCTGGCCCAGAAAGAGGTCATCCTGTCCCCTCTCTTCTTTTGTCCTCTACTTCCTGCTGTGGTCATCTCCTAATCAATGCTCCCCATAACCTCCTCATCAGACCACAGGGACTGATTGAGCTAAGTGGATATGGCTCAGAGGAAACACCAAACTCGTCTGAGGGTGTCTTTCTGGGTTGAATTATGTTGCATAGTGATCAAAGCTTCCAAGGTACTCCAGTGCAGCCCGGTAACACAGTTGGTACTGGTCCTAAAGACAAAAAACAATGCTTTGGTCAATTTGTAAGTGCAAGTATTGGTAGTTGAAGGAGAGTATTACAATGGCAGGTATGGCTCATGTTTGTTTTTGCAAGCAAAGCTAATGGTATAAGCTAATGAAGTTCAGTTGTTGAATGTAACTTGAGTACTTTTATGTAAAACTGATTTTAGCCCTTGTCAGAGCAAATTAGTGACTTGGCTATTTACATATCCAACAGACACAAATCAACATTAGGAGTCATGTCAAAATATGCAGTCACCCCTGTAAGTCAGTAGACACAAACCTTTTGTCAGCCTGTGAAAAACATTGTATCAACTGGCACTTATACCATCTCTTTTGTCAATACAAGCTCATTTTCATATTTTAATGAAAAATACAAGTTAATACATACACATTTACAATAAAAAGGGAACAATAGTAAAGATGCACCGATTGAACAGCCAGTGAGCGGAATCGGCCTATTTTTCGCATGATCGGTGACTGGCCGGTCAGTCTCACGTCTTGCCGAATCTGAGCCGATCCTTTTATTGCCAGTGGCGCAGGCAATGACATCACAGCCACATGCAAACTCTCAGTTGCGTGTAACCATGCTGGTGTGGAAGTTTTTTTCTGAGTGAAGATGACACAAAGATTGCAGTTTCTGACACTTGTAAGGCCAATAGTGTAACTCTACTATGTGAGTTACAGGAATTCATTTTATACCTTTTTCAAGGCACAAAGCGCTTTATTTTGTTGTGAGAAGATCCCATAATGTTTAATAATTTCCTATTATTTTTATTATAAAATAAAAAATTTCAATGAAGAAATAATTTTGGTATATGCTTTCATTACAGTTCTTTAAAAAAAAATCTGAATCGCCAGGTCACACTTACTGAAAAATCGGAAATTGGAATTGGCCAAGAAAATTACAATCAGCGCATCTCTACACAATAGAAAATAAAAGGCAAATAAAAAGATGAAACAGGAGAAAAAAAAATGACAGAACAGTTACTGTGTAGCACAAGACATATTAGTCCTAATACTGCTAATTAACTTTAAAAAAATCGAGCCGCAAACAGAAATGTCTGAAGCCCCAATACCCCTGCAGTATGTCAGTGATTCCTGGAGCTGACTGATCTGGAGAATGGCACTTTGTGCTAGAGCTTGCATTAAATGTCATTGCCCCTACAACATCCAATGTGCTGATATCAATTCCATTTTGGCTACTCGGGGGAGTGTTGTACAGTGACAACAGCAGGAAGGAAGGACCTATGGTAACGCTCCATCACACATTTGGGATGGAGCAGTCTGTCACTGACAGAGCAGGAGTGTCGCCTGTACTCTAAAAGCACCTCAGTCTCCTCAACAGGTAGAGCCTGCTTTGGACTTTCATATTAAAGACATCTGTGTTATTGACCAGGCCAGTTTATTTGCTGAGAAACAATATTTATTGTTGAAACTTGAACAAGATCATTAAGCATTTCTTGCAAAGCTGCATAATTGTCAGCTAAGGGATGAAGTAGGGCTGCTCAATTATGGAAAAAATCTTAATCCCGATTATTTTGGTCATTATTGAAATCATGTTTATTTTACACGATTACTCATTGACTTTAGAAATATGTTGCATTTATTGAACAAAATTAATTCCCCTTAAAACAAATAATATAAAATCTATTCAAATGTATAAATAGCATAACAAATAAAAGCAAATAAGTGTAATGGACTTCCACAATGTTTTAAAAACAAGTAATAAATAAAAAAATAAATAAATATAAATATCAGATGAAATAATAAATATATTAGACAAAAAATAAGCTTAAGTCTGTGCCTTAAGCCAACTCATGATTGTGTAGCAAAGGACATTGTGGGGTTGTTCCTTGTTCTTTCCATTTCTCTTTTATTAGTTGGTAATATGTCGTTCTGCGTTTAAATTTTAGATGGTTAAAAAGATTTGTGGTGTTACCAAGCAGTGCTGACACCATCGCGTAGCAAATCTTGCACGTTTTTGATCCACGTCCATTTCTTCGAACCCAAACTGTTCCCAAACAACGCAATTGCTTCTACCACTTTTGTTGACCAAAGACTTTTACTTCTGATGATGATTCTTAAGTAGGATTATAAACTGTGATTGCTCTCTTTCCGCCATCTTCACTCACGCAGATTTTTAAATGCCATCAGATTGAATGCCATCCAGTCCTGGTCCTCGAAGGCCACTGTCCTGCTTGTTTTCCAACTATCCCTGCCCTATCTACTCCTGATTACCTGGATCATCTTCCTTGATTTAACACACTGGTAAATCTAAAATCCATTTTAATAGATATGGGTCAAATCTGACCTGGAATAGGCTCAATGTACAAAAAATTGCAGCACCTGTACAAAAGTATGATATTCGAAAATATTTTCATTTTTGTGTATTTTGGGTCACTTTAGGAAAAGTCATCAAATCTCAGGCTAAAAAAAAAAGACATTTAGGGTATTTTCATTGCTGTCAAATGTCAAAACGGGTCAAATTTGACCCAAACAGTACATAAGGGTTGAGACCGCAGGCCAAAATAACCTGAAAAACGGAATAATCGGAATAATGTGGGGATAGGAATGGATAGGAAGTCGGACTTGCAACCATGAAAAATGCAGGTTTGAGTCTCAGGTCCGGCAGGAAATTGTCAGTGGCACCACCACCACCCTCAATACCACGACTGAGGTGAGACCCTTGAGCAAGGCACCAGACCCCCCAACAGCTCCACTGGCTGCCCACTGCCCTGGGTGTTTGTGCATGGTGTGTGTGTGTTCACTTGCTGTGTGTGCGCACTTGGGATTGGGTTAAATGCAGAGCACAGATTCCAGTTAAGTCACTTTCACTTTGTTTTTTCTCGATTACATAGTTTTTGTGACAGTTCGAAATCACATTTGCCCTAGGATGAGGTACATTTTGTAGAATGGATGCCGTCTCCTCTCAAGAGGAGTTAAATTGCTTCTAGAGTTAAATTGCTGTGTGTAATCCCTCTTTTTAATACAAAGACAGAAATATGTTCTCCCTTTTACATGACCAATTATTGCAGGCAGTGGATTCACAGCTATATTAATGTTTCCGACAATGATCGCTGCACCTTACTTTGCTCATTGGACTGAACATATGATAGCCGCAGCTACTTGAAAACTTTGACATGTGCAACAGCCTTGGGTTTGCCAGACTAACATTTGGTTTTCACATGTACTCTATGTGCATGAGAGGAGTGACTTCACCTCAGACATTTTGCATGAACTTGGATCTCATTACTAGCCTGTGGCATTCTATTCTTCTAAGCTGTCTCTTATATATAATCAGCTTGTTTGTTGCTTCCACGGCTCTCTTGACGAAAACATATGTCCCCGTTACGATGAGCTCCACATAGGGGGACATATTTAGATTCATGATTTTATCACAATTCTGTCATGTTGGTTTAAATATTTTGCAAGTTATCTGAACATAACAGCCAAACTAATTTCCCTATTATAAAGACAAAGCCTTTCAAGGTAACAAAATCATTTTTAAAAAAAAGGCAGATAAAAATCTTTATTATTTTGTCTTTGTTAAAAAAAAAAAGAACAAAGATACTCATTACAATTACACACATTACAATTATACATAATATATCAATTGTTATGTTGTGTGCGTTTGAGTGAGAAGAACTCACACGCAGATACTAGAGTAACAGTGTTTATTTGAATATAATGGTCGGATTAGACGAACAGTGTCTGGATCCAAGGGAGAGTTGTCTCATCGTGCAGTGTAGGCTGGGTGTGTTGGCGTTAATGCCAGGGAGGACTCCAGCAGAGGCTGTCGGCAGGAGAGAAGTTGCTCAACGAGGTTTGGAACGCAGGTGACGTGGAATGAGACGGTGACCTGAGAAGAGATATCCTTGGTGAGAAGAGTACTTTGTAATTCAATATTAGCCAAGGTAAAGTAGGTACCAGGTAGGTAGACTGACGAACTGGCAATATGACTGAAGGAAACCGGGGCTTATATTGGTGGGGCATTACTGGAGGGTGTGCTGTCTCGCCTCACACACCTGCAGGAATCAGACAAACACAGGAGGAAAAGGGAAACGGAGACAAAAGGAGAGAGAGGGGAAATGAGTCGGCGAACTGTATAGGCCGGAGCGTTGTCAATCAGCCAGGGAGGTGGGGGCGTGGTTGGAGGCTGTAGAGTACTGGTGGAGACCAGTTTTAGCTGAGAAACATGGAACACTGGGTGGATCCACATAGTTGGAGGCAGGGACAAACAAACCACCACAGGGTTAACCAGGTGGGTGATGGTGAAAGGGCTGATAAAGCGGGGAGATAATTTCTTCGCATCTGTTCACAGGGGGATGTTCCTGATGGATAACCTGGTATTCCGGTGCAGGGGTCTAACGGCGATCCACCAGGTGCTTGTTCTGTGCCGCTGTGCGGTGGAGGGCCGCCTGGGTTTGGGCCAAGGCCTCTTGTCGGAGGTGGTGCTGGATGGACGGCACAGCGACCTCTTGCTCTTGAGAAGGGGAGAGGAGGGGAGGTAGCTGAATGAGGCCTGAAAAGGGGTCATCCTGGTACCTGAGCACAATTGTGAATTGTGGGCATATTCAACCGACGGGAGGGTGGTACTCCAGGAGGAGGGATTGGTGGCTGTAAGGCACCAGAGGGCAGCCTCCAACTCCTGATTCAACCACTCACACTGCCCGTTCGACTGAGGATGGAAACCTGAAGATAGGCTGACTGACAGCCCCAGTCCCTTGGTAGGCCTGTCACGAAGTCCAAGGTGATATGGGACCATGGACATGATGAAATTGGCAGGGGGTGAAGGAGTCCAGCCGATGGGAGGCCTTACCTTGGGCGCAGGTGGTGCAGGCCCTGACGAACTCCCTTATATTGGCATCCATAGCCACCAGACACGCCACGGGGTCCAAGTCCATCCGGGATGGAAGGTGAGAGCCCTTCGAAGAATGGGCGCACTTGGAGAACCTGTGGACAAACAGACTCAGGTACAAACAGGCAATTACCACTGGGTTGGGCTTTTGCTCCTGAGCCCTCCGGACTTGATCCTCCACATCCCACGTCACCGCGGCAACACTGTTCGAGGGAAAGATGAATTCGGGGATTGTGTCCTCGGCTGGGTGAAAGAGCTGGCGGGAGAGGGCGTTGGGCTTTTGGTTGCAAGAATCGGGCCGGTATGTGACGGTGAAGTGAAATCTGCTGAAAAGCAGAGCCCACTGTGCCTGGCGTGAATTTAGCCTCTTGGCTGTCTGGATGTATTCAAGGTTCTTGTGCTCATTCTAAACGACAAATGGCTGTTCAGCTTCCTCCAGCCAGTGCCTCCACTCCTCGAGGGCGAGTTTGATAGCTAGCAACTCCCGGTTCGCTGTGTCATAGTTCCTCTCCGCTGGCATGAGTCTTCTGTAAAAGAAAGCACAGGGATGTAACTTGCTTTGTCTCTCTGAGTGCTGAGATAAAACAGCGCCCACACCAACATCGGAGGCATCAACCTTGATTGTTTGTCTCAATGACTGGCCGACGGGTTTGGTCGTGCTCGCCCAGTAGCGTGCCCTGCCGCAGGAGTGTGTGCTGAAGGTTGGGCGTGCTAGGGGAGGTATCCGGTCTGGTATCTGCTGGGTCCATTCTTGGCCAGTTCGTTTTGTTATGTTGTGTGGTCGTGTGCGTTTGAGTGAGAAGAACTCACACGCAGATACAAAAGTAATGGTGTTTATTTGAATATAATGGTCGGATGAGACGAACTGTGTCCCGTCATGCAGTGAAGGCTGGGTGTGTCTGTGTGGACACCAGGGAGGACTCCAGCAATGACTGTCAGCGGGAGAGAAGTTGCTCAGCAAGGTTTGGAACACAGGTGGCCAAAGACGGCAACCTGAGAAAAGATATCCTCAGTGAGAAGAGCACTTTGTAATTCAATTAGCCAAGGTAAGTTACTACCAGGTAGGCAGACTGACGAACTGGTATGGTCACTGAAGGAAACCGGGGCTTATATTGGCAGGGAAGTGATTACTGGAGGGCGTGCCTCACACCTACGGAAATCGGAAACAAGGAGGACAAACACAGGAGGAAAAGGAAAACATAAAAGGAGAGAGAGGGGCAATGAGGCGCCCAGTCACCTCACAAACAAAACAGTCACCAACACAAATAAAATAAACAGTGCTTTATTTTCAGGTAGAATAGGTGTATTTAGCAGGAGCATTCAAGAAATTGAATGAACAAATATAAAAATAAAACACTATATAGACTGATTCCTAAAGTCAGTCAAGAATAGTGAGTGATTTTTCTTCGTTTTGTTTTATTATCATTAAAAGAATATTTCACCCAAAAATGAGAATTCTGTCTGTCAATTCTGTCATAGTGTTTTATTTGTATACCATCATTTACTCACTCAAAAGCTGTTTTAAACCTGAACGAGCTTCTTTCTTCTGCTGAACATAAATCCTATTTTGAAGAACGTGGAAAACCAAACAATTGCTGGTCCACAGTGACGTCCATAGTAATTTTTCCTACTATCAAATTCAATGTGGACCAGCAACTGTGTGATTACCTACATTCTTCAAAATATCTTCTTTTGTGTTCAGCACAAGAAGGAAATTAATACAGGTTTGGGACAACAGGTGAGTGAGTAAATAATGACAGAAATTAAATTTTAGTGTGAACTATCCCTTTAATGACAGCATATAGTACTGTCCCTTTACAGGGTATCTGCAGGTTTCTAAGAGCTAAATTTAAGACTTTTTAAGACCTTTTTAATACCACGCAGAATGAAATTTAAGACCAATTTTGTAGAAATAAAATAAAACATCCCACAATACAACCAATTCCCATAACACACTGTTTATTGATATAAACTGTTTACACACCGTTTGATTTATTGAGTAAAACAAAAATAAAATGCCAGGTGTTTTCCGACAGGTTTCCGCAGCCGCTTTGTCTTATTCACACCGCATGTGGTGGTCTCCAAAGCTTTCATACCCATTGTTCCGAGTTTTAAATTTTTTTGCACAGCCTGCACCGGACCTCGAACACGTTGCCACTAACTGGACTTAACCACGGCGCAAAATTAGGGTAACCAATTGTCATTAAATTTACATTTACCCATGGCAAAAGACTAATGTTGAAACTTTCCCGCAGTTCACGCAGCTGCCGGAAAGCATGTGTTAAATAAACTCCCCTCAAACGCGTATTTTAGTTGGTTCCACCTATTTCGTTCTGCGTAACAAATACGCGAAAAAATTGATTTCAAGATGAAAATAAAATCTTCTTTATGGGGTCGGTTAGATTTAATTTTAAGACCTTTGAAACGTGAATTTAACACATTTTAATGCTAATTAAGGCCTTAGTTTTATAATATGGAATTTCGACAGTATTAGCGCAAAAGATAACTTAGTTCAGTATTTAGACGCTGTTTGACTTTTTAGTGTGCACTTCGGGTGTACGCGGTGCTCAAGAAAAAGTGCACGTCAGACCAGCATGCAAATAAAATGTTTGGTCTTTAAAGGCTTTAAAGCACATGCAAATAATGTACTTTTGTGACTGCGAATAAGTACAGTGTCTTGTGAGAGTAACTCTACCGCTTAGTTAACACTGATGTGAATGCATCTTCTTCAAAAGCAGATCGTGGAGACATTTTCATCATCCACGATCACAAGTCTTCATATCGCACACCCTTGGCTCCACATATAAAGTTTTTGTTTCTCACATTGAGCACGAGTGGTGCATGTAGATCAGGCTACGAAATGACCATTCTGTCGAGCTTTAATATTTTTGTCCACAAGAACGTCTTTAAATCAAACAATATAGTTCCTGTTGGCTGTCTCGAATTTCACGATTGTGAATCATTACTTGATAGTTACATCAACAAGGCCTGTTTTTTGCATTCCTATTGAAATTTAGGTTTGATTTTCTTTTTTTCTTTTGTAATGATGTAACAATGAACCCCTGAATACATAATCATAATCATTCAGGCAAACAATGTTTAAACAGCTGTTTTGTTTAAACAGCTAAACAAGCTGTGCTTAATCCCATCCTCTATGTATGTTTTCATGAAAACATACCGAGTTATTCTATGGAAACATCGCGGATGCTTTACATGCCCACTCTTATCCTCCACTTGGACTCGCCGACCACAATACGATTTGTTTACTTTCAACTTACAGACAAAAACTGAAAAGCACGGACACAACTTTCCTCCGCTGATGTGTATTATGAGTGGACGAACATGCCCTTCAGCATACCTCATCAGCTTAGAGCTCCCTCTGCTGGACACACTCTGCAACTACATTTTCTCTTAAAAAACCCAGCATTAGAATGATACAGGCATAAAACAAAAATACTGTACATAAGTTACTGAGACTGACAGTAACATTAGAAACATAACACTATAAACAAAGGGTATCCTCATCCAATATGAAATTGTCCATATTCCAAAATGCACTAACTGTGGGGTTGCTAGGTGGTACTGTTCTACAGGACTTCAATTAAAGTATGTAGTGCACATTATTCTATCTGTCACACAAACAGGGACATTTTTTAAGGAGATCTGGATGATAGTTTCAGAAGTATCAGTTATCACGGACTATATTAATTTTTGCATTAATACTACAATTCCAGTGAAAACCATAACTAAATATCCTAATTCCAAACCTTGGATCACACCCTGAATTAGAAAAAGCCTGAAAGAAAAACACAGAAAAACCCTGAAAGAAAAACATAAAGCCTTCAGGCTCAAGGCTACGAGAGGGACACAGGATGCTGTATATCATGAGGCAGCAGTGCCCACCCCTCCCTTTTCCACGTGTCCCTACTCCTTTGTTGCCGCTGCACCAATCCGTATGTCAATCTCCCGTTTCATTCTTCCCTCACTCGTGAACAAGACCCCAAGATACTTAAACTCCTCCACTTGAGGCAGGATCTCTTCTCTGAACCGGAGAGTGCAAGCCACCTTTTCTCAGTTGAGAACCATGGCCTCAGATTTGGCGGTGCTGATTCTCATCACAGCCGCTTCACACTCAGCTGCAAATGGCCCCAAAGCATGGTAAAGCTCTGGGCTAGATGAAGCCATCAGAACATCATCATTTGCAAAAAGCAGGAATGCAATCCTGTGGTTCCTGAACTGGACTTCCTCTGGCCCGGTGACAAAGGGCAGTCCTGCTGGAATCCAACATTTACTGGGAACAGGTCTGACTTACTGCTGGCAATACGAACCAGACACCAGCTCCATTCGCACAGAGACCAGACAGAGCTTAGCAAAGGGCCCCGGACCCCATACTCCCAGAGCACCTCCCACAGGATGCCACGAGGGACATGGTCGAATGCCTTCTTCAAATCCACAAAGCACATGTAGACTGGTTGGGCAAATGCCCATGAACCCTCAAGCATCCTGGAGAGCGTATATAGCCACCAGGTGGTGATCAGTTGACAGCTCAGCCCCTCTGTCCAAGAAATATGGCTGAAGGTCAGATGACACGCTCACGAAATCGATCATCGACCTCCAGCCTAGGGTGTCCTGGTGCCGCATGCACTGATGGACACCGCTATGCTCGAACATGGTGTTTGCTATGGACAAGCTGTGACTAGCACAGAGGTCCAACAACAAAGCACCACTTGGGTACAGATTAGACTGGCCATTCCTCCCCGTCATGACCCTCCAGGTTTCACTGTCAGTGCCCACGTGAGCGTTCAAGTCCCCCAGCAGAATGAGTCCCTAGTTGCAGCACCAGGGCCCTTCCTAGTGACTCCAAGGAGACTGGGTACTCTGTACTGCCGTTCGAACCTAAGGCAAAGGGAAATGACCCTCCCATTTGCTGGGGAAAACTACAGAACCACTACAGGAGCTATGAGCAAGCCCACACCCGCCCATTGCCTCTCACCACAGGCAGCTCCAGAGTAGAAGAGGGTCCAGCCCCTTTCAAGGAACTGGGTTCCAGAGCCCAAGCTGTGTGTGGAGGTGAGCCCAACTATCTCCAGTCTGTGCCACTCGACCACCCGCACAAACTCAGGCTCTTCCCCCCACCAGCGAGGTGACATTCCATGTCCCTAGAACCAGTTTCAGTATCCAGGTATCGGGTTGTTGAGGTCCCTGCCTTCGACCACCACCCAATACGCACTGCATCAGCCCCTCACGGCTCCTCCTGTGGACCACCACCCAATACGCACTGCATCAGCCCCTCACGGCTCCTCCTGTGGACCCACCACCCGCAGGAAGAGCAGTGAGGGCTGACATCCCCCACATCGAGAGGAACCAGCTGAGGTGGCTTGAGCATCTGTTCTGGATGCCCCATGGATGCCTCCCTGGGGTGTGTTCCAGGCATGCCCCATCGGCAGGAGGCCGAGGCCGGGGAGGCCGGGGAAGACCCAGAACACACTGGAGGGATCTCTGCCCTAAACCAATAATAAAAAGTGTGTTTTCCTACTGTTTGTAGCATGCATGTACATTCTGTTGTAGTGGTCTTATCTTATGAATGTACGGCATTATGTGTATCAATGTATGTATCTGAAATGGTGTTTTTCCCATTTACAAAATCTGTGAAAATTCATTTCCCCTCTGGGAACAATAAACAAACTGACGAATAAACATATGTGCCCTAACCATTACTGATGGTTGTCATGGAAACAATGTGGAGAAGAGATTGTAATCTCTTGTACTGCATTTCTACCAATGGTACTTGACCAGGGTACAACTAATGTACAATGGTAAATACCTGTGTGTAAACATTATACAGCCATCCTGTAGCTCCCATGTACTGTAGTACACTAAAATTGAGACCAAATAGAAATGAGTCACTGTAACCACCTTAATATTAACTTATGGTGTTGCATTGTCTATTTCTTAAGAATGCAGTGTCTCAGTGTCTGGGGATACCCTTCCTGGAGTTGTTCTAATTTGTTCTTCAAGGAAGGGATACCTGTTGTTGTATGATAGGTTGACAGGGAAAACATATATTTAGTAGATTCTAAGAAAGTTCCCATGTGTAGAGTCTGTTTCCTGGAACCAAAATAAATACATTTATTTAAGTCGGTGAGAGTGACCAAAGTGTGTGTTTCTTATTTATCACTCTGCCATGCTTTGTGCTGTTGATACAATGTCTTCTTTTATGACGCACTCCTCATGCACTCCACCAGCAGTGTATCTTACTTCTGTCTGCACCATGGCCAGCCTCTGGGTTCGGAGCATCTTGACGGTCTGGAAGAGGTCAACCACTCCTTCATACCTCATCCTCTCCAGGACAATGCTCAGGGTGATGAACACACCAGTCCGCCCAACACCAGCACTAGTTTGTACAAAAACTATTAAACAAATGTACTGTACATCTAAAGGACATGAAACACAAGCCTGACAGCCTCTTAATACTTTGATAGTTGCTTAGGATACAGTCTGACTTTTTTATTCTGAAAATCTTGCACCAAGAGAACTGCAAGTGCTGGTTGACAAGAATGAGTTCAAAACACTGAAGATTATGGAAATAAGGTGTTGGATGTGAAACCAAACAAAAAGCAGTTTCTCACACTTCTTAAGAGTGACAAACAGAAACTCCTGCAAATGGAAATGGAATCCAAAACAAGTCTAATAATAAATTCTACCTTTGTTTCAGCTCTATAGTCATTTTAGTAACTTGTGATATTGTTTTACTGGACTGCATCATATCAGATAATCAAAGAATATGTTTCTCTTTTTAAACATATTTAAAATGCTTCTTCAATTTGAACACCCATTGACATCCAATCCACCTCACACACTAACTAAACAGTGGTATTAGAAATAGTCAATCAAAAAAAAGAAAACTATTAATAATTAGCAACTATAGGATGTAAAGCAGGTTCAATGTCACTGGCTCTGTTGTTAATGTAGTCCAAGGATGGCCTCCATGATTTAAAATGTTACCAAATCTTTATTGTTAATCTTTAAATGCATATAGTATGTACAACAACAAACTCAACATTTAATAACAACAAACAAACAAACAAACAAAGGGATCCTGTTACCTGCAGTGCACAGTGATTGGTCCATCTTGTCCAAATTGCTCCTTAGTTTTATGGACTTGGCCAATGAAGTCAATGAATCCCTCACCAGTTTTTGGAACTCCTTGCTCAGGCCAGTCTGTGAACTGAAACTGCCTGATGGTCCTTGACTGACCATCCTGATAAACACAGCAAAATAAAGACAGGAGTAACTCTCAAAATTTACTGCAAGATCTACTATGAATGTGTATCCAAACCTTTGAACAGTAGGATAATCATTATATAAGATATATATTTATATATTAAGGGCAGAGTACTGTTAACACTATAAATTGTGGTCTATCACCTTATCTTTTTTCCTAGCACTCAACTATGCGCCGCATGTGGTGAATGCCAAGTCCACTTCCTCCCCCTTATGTGCATTGAAATTTGCAAAATGCTAAAACATAGATGGAAATAATGCGATCAAAATGTCACTCTCAACACAAACATACTCTGTGATAATAACAGCATCCTAAGTGTTTATATACTTTCAAATTAAGATGAGGTGGGATGGAGATATCGCCGTGCTACTATGCAATGCAACAACAGTAGGTGCGCAGTAGGTTTTGCTGGGGTGAACCTACCCTGGCATCTGTGACTTTGAACTCTCTCAAGATGTACTGAGGCATGTTGTACTCAGCCATTGGGTCCACAACAAAGTACTGGTAGCGTGCAGAGCGTTCAGCAGGCCAGTACTGATGGCACTTTTCCTAAAACATGGGACAGAGAAGATGCATCAGCGTTTTTCTGTATGGCGCTGATTTGTGGTAATTTGAGCAAACTGTATTTTTTAGACAGTGTTTTCTGGGGTCCCTGGGAATCTGTGGCTAAGGGACAGCTGGCCACACTCTTTAATTATTAATCCAAGTGAGATAAATCAACATTCTCTGTGATATTTGTAGCGAATATAAATATATACATATATTGAAGATGAATGTGTTTATTATGTCTGGTTTATGAATGATGAATATCATAAACCATCTTCATAATATTAGGGCACCAGATCCTTTGATGGCAGATCAACCAGTCAATTAATGAGCGATGCTGGATATCAGTCTCTAATCTGAGTGAGAGTTCTCCGATTCAGTGGTGAGTTTACTATGTGAAATAATATAAATGATGCCAATCACAGATGCTTCATAAAGATATATTAAATGCTGTGGGCTGGTGGGTTTTCAGGAGAGATGAACACGTTCCCTGAGGTCCTCAGCTGCAGGCCTGGATTCCGTTCATCACCTTTTGTCGCTCTCCATCTGGCCGCTGCAGGGTTGTCCCGTGGAGTTTCATTGATGTGAGATGGTCAGTTGGAGGTGAGCTGTTTGATGTAGGACAGCCACAAGTGGGGAGGATATCTTTGGCTCTCTCCTCTGCATGGGAAATAAAAGCAGTCTCTACATCATCGTTCTTCTGTCGGTGCTCTTTTTTGAGAGTCCCTGACTGTTGGGACCCTGGGTGAGAGCGACTGTGTTCTTTCTGAGAGTCAAAGTGAGAGTGCCTTGAGAGTCTAGAGAATCCTGGGCAGTCTGAGCGGAGTGTCAGTCTGTGGCTTTTTGTGACTTGCCGCGCTGCACATGCAGTCTATCTTGTTGGTCCATGAGATGCTCTATCCTTGCTGGTGATTGGTTCACAGTCCCCTGACTGTTGTGGTGCAGTCTCTCTTGGTCTGTGTGATGCGAGAGACTCATCTTTCTTTTAAGTGTGTTTAAGAATGTCTTCTAAAATGCATAGGTTTAGTCACACATGTTACATATTTAGCAATGGAAGCAGAAATAAAACAAGAACATTTTGTAAGTCATTGCATAGGTTTCAGGTCCTTTCTGAAAGGGAACTAGGAATAGTTTTAAGATATTTATAGCTGGGTGTGAGCTAGGGGAGTCTGTGTCTAAGTGTGAGGGATTCTCTTAGAAAGAGCCGGAGATCTGCTCTTGGTCAGTGCAATACTTAGTTGCGATGGCTATGCCACTTCCTACTGTTACCTTAATGGGTCACTTAATAACATGAGGTATGGTCATGATGCATTACCCGTCCCATCTCACGGAGCTTGGTGAGCATGACTACAATGGTGGAGTTGTGTTCCCATAGCATTCTCCAGAAGTCCTCTGTAGTCTCGGCTAATGGGCCCTGGGTGGCTATGTACGCTTTCTGCTGCCTGCAAATTGGAACAAAGACGTGCATGTGTTCATTCCTCAGGGTCCTGAAAGCATTACTGTATTTAGATTCCATTACAGTGTTCTTTCTTTTTAGCTCTAGGTAAACTGTACATTTAACTGTAATAATAACACAGCTAATGGCACATAAATAATGCTGTGGTAAATTAATGTGTCCAGTCACTTTTACCACATGTCATCATCAATCAAAAAGCTTGATCAAAAAGATGTTTTGGTTATGAACATGCATGGCATGAACCAGCTCATTTATTATTCTTTTACTATGTATCTGTGCACACAAGTACCCATCAATACAATTAATGCATTACTTACATTTCCAAACTTTGGTGGGTTTTAAGTGGATTTTTCCAAAAATATTTACAGGAAATTGCTTTCCACAACTGCTGAATGAACTTCTCAGGTGTTAAATATTTAATTTTACGCAGTCTCTCAAAGTCAATGTGATGAGTTGGCTATTGCAAATGTGTGCAGTGATATTTAAATGTTTTTCCTTGTACACATTTCCATTTTAATAGCACTGATAAAATGACAGATTCCATCCCAGCTGCTTAGCCGGGGTCCAGGCAAACCAGTTGGGTACAGAATAGATACAGTATACCATCACTGGGGGGGCAGTATTAAACCATGCAGCACAGGACATGGCTAATTTACCTCTGTGAAAAGCAAAGTTAATGTATTTTTAAGAACGTCTTGCTGACTGTCTTGGTTCACTACGACTGAATGAGTAGAGGAAGTTTGACCAGGATCCTGGACAAGTGTGCTTAGCAGCATAGCTATGGTTAAATACAAATATAAAATGTAAATATAAGCTTTTAAAAAGAGTAATAAGCACACAAACCTTTAACAGTTTTAATGAACTAATGTCAATATATTGTTATGCCAAATTAAGGGCAAGGCTGGGTTTATTCTCTATGGAGCTCAATGGCAGAGAAAAAGGCACACAGTACTTGTTAGTAAGGTACATTCATTGTTGGCTTCTTAAGTATTAAGATTTGATGAGGATAAGAGCAACAGTCTTATTAGTGTGTGGGTAGTTATATTTAGCCAATGCCACATAAAGAGCTAAGGACTGAGTAGAAATGTTCCTTTCAACCTAAAATGTTTAATAAAACATCAAAACCTGCTTATGATAACGCAAAGTGATTATTCCACTCAGTTTTTATACTGCAACATCTAGAAACACAGCAATGTCACTAAAAGAAGTCTGCTTAGTTTGGTGCAATTCTGAAACAATAGGCCCCCGGGCGCAATCGTATAAAAAGTCTTCTTATCTTACCAGTGGGGGGTCCTTCGTGCTTCTATTCCACAACATTTTTAAGTTCTTGCTTCACATTTCTACCCAAATTTCAAAAACTCAGGACTTGTTCATGGTCTTCCCGCGCTCTCGACTTGGCAAATATGCTCAGGAGCAGTTGGGAGAAATTTCATGAATACACCCTTTACCCACGCATTACTCACGCTCATAACTCACGGGGCATTCCGGCTGTTCTATACCGACTAAAGGCCTGTACATACTCTGCATACTCCGCGAGAAGCAAGAAACTTGTTCTCTCGCCCATCTCTTCCATAGTTTGGGAATTCTCGCAACTGGTTCTCGACACATCATCTGGGCAGAACTTTTTTCTCGGGTGATGTCCAACAGCTACATTTGAGCTTGATCAGAAATTGGAAGTGGGCGTGGTTAATGCATGAAAATGTTGTCTTCCCGCTTTTTCCGCTGGCGTTTGTCATATCCGATATCTTATCCGCTGTGTTGTAGTTTCTGTCAGATTCCCATAATTCTTAGCGCGATGACGTAAGCTACAGTGGGCGGGACATCCCAGAAGTTCGGCAGTTGAGTTTTTCGTAGACTATGAAATGTTCTGGCGAGAACAAGAACAAAGTTCTTTCTCACAACCTCGAGAAAACAAAATTTCTCACTTCTGGTGGAGTATTGTATTCATTGTGTCAAGCCACTCTTGAACCAGAGATAGCGGTATCTTACCTGGGCTAAGGACAAAACGGATTGGACTGTTGCTCAGTGGTCCTAAGTCCTTTTTTCCGATGAAAGTAAATTTGCATTTCATTTGTAAATCAAGGTCCCAGAGTCTGGAGGAAGAGAGGAGAGGCAGGGAATCTAAGTTGCTTGACATCCAATGTAAAGTTTCCACAGTCAGTGGTGGTTTGGGGAGCTATGTTGGTCCACTGTGTTTTATCAAGTTCAAAGTCAGCGCAACCGTCTACTAGGAGGTTTTTAGAGCACGTCATGCTTCCCTCTGCTGACCGTCTTTATGGAGATGCTGATTTCATTTATCAGCAGGACTTGGCACGTCCTCTTAGGTTTGAGGACCATGGTATCCATGTCCTTGATTGACCAGCAAACTTGCCTGACCTAAACCCCATTGATGTTGGGGTTTAGGTCAGGTGAGTTTGCTGGTCAATCAATATTTTTAATGCTCCTCAATTGTAAATATGGTCAACATTGTGAAGAGGAAGATGCGAGACACCAGACCCAACAACGTAGAAGAGCGGAAGGCCACTATCAGAGCAACCTTGGCTTCCATAACACCTCAGCAGTGCCACAGACTGATCGCCTCCATGCCACGCTGCTTTGCTGCAATAATTCATGCAAGAGGAACCCAGACAAAGTATAGAGTGCTGTACATGTTCATACTCTTCAGTAGTTCAACATTTCTGTGTTAATTATTTTTTTAAAAAAATGTAAACTTTATTTTTATGGGTCTTAAGTAATATTCTAATTTTCTGAGATACTGAATTTGGAGTTTTCATGAGCTGTAAGTTATAATAATCAAAATTAAAAAACACAAACAATTGAAATATATCAGTCTGTGTAATGAATCTATATATGAGTTTCACTTTTTGAATTTAATTACTGAAACTTTTTAGTTAATATTTACAGGTTCTCCCAAAGAAAGTGCTATTAAAATATAATAAGGAAGTCTTATCTATAATTAATGATTTAATGGTGTAATTCTATCAAACTTTCTAACTTCCATCACTATTGATGGGGGCTGGACTGAATGACTACAGCTGATATACAGTGAGAACCTTTATTAATCATCATAATCATGTTGTCCTAACAATCTATCCTAATCCACTGTGCACTTTTAAAGCTGTGCTTGGAGAGTGCTGGAGCTTCCTGTATCTCACTCCATTCTTAATTACTGCAACAGGAATTAGAGAGGTATCACAGTAACCCTACCCCTTCCCCGGATGCCCAGGGGACTTCATTAACTGCTGAGAATAAGAGAGCTCTGTTTCTCTGTCAGATCTCTAATGTTTAGATATTATCAATTTATTTAGCTGTCACACAGCTGTCAGGAAGACAATTGGATCTTAAAGGTTTTATTCTTTTCATCAAATCCAAAATGCATTCACAAACAATCACTGAATATAACCTGCTAAAAAGAATGCAGGCTTTCTGATGAAACTTATTCCTCTAGAACTCCATTATTAATCACAAACCATTAAAAACATATCATTAAGCCACACTTTTGCACTGGGCGACAGGTTCCTTTGCTGCTATTAACACACACACGCAGTCAATCCTTTTAACAGCTGCTCATTAAATGCTGCTGTTCATATCTAAGACTTTTGATTTAATTGATCACTGATACTGCAGTACAGCTCTAGCAGGTGGACTGCTACAGTTTCAGCAGCAGTTGAAGTGCTTTGGCAGAACGGCTGGCACATGACAATTTTATCCGTGGAGAACAGTGTTCACAGCATTTGTGCACCGTTCCTTGTTGATATGAACACACTGACCACTGCCACATGTCTAACATGACAGCAATGATTCTGCTGGCTCAGTAGTGTGTTACCACGAGCTAGTCCTGAATGTTGTTGTGTTGCCATGCTTTTATCAAAGAGGATGCAGATCTTAATTTCATACTGGGTAGCCCACTATACTCACTCTGCCAGGACCTCCAAAATTTTCTGGAATTTTGCTGCATGAAATTAGCTGTTTTTGGACAGCTGAAGACATCAAAAGTGCTGAATTTTGAGCCTCTTTATGAGAGGCTGCTGTGTCTTCATACGTTGCCAAGGCAACCAAACAATCAGTAAAATCTCAAACTGTTACATTTGTTTGTGTACTTGTGTTAAGATACAACATTTTCATTACTAAGTTTTCAACATGTCAGAGGACATGTTTTTAGAATTTTTATAAAGACAGGCTAGCTACTCCAGTCTTAATTGCAAGCTCGGATAACTAGCCTACATGCAGTTCACTGTACCTCGCATGCTAACACTGGACAACCTGTACATTCTGTCCCACATGACTGACTACCGGATTCCATTCAACCAATCCCCTCCATCTGGTCATCCTCCCGACCTAGGTCGAGGAAATCAGGTATACGCCTGATCAACCACTCTGTGCTAGCTAACCTCCCCAGAAACATGGACTCTACACCATTCCATAACACTCGTTTTGGGCTACTTAACGTTCGCTCCCTCTCTCAAAAAGCATCCCTCATCTTTGACATTATCCTTAAACACAATCTCGACAACCTTGTGCTTAACCGAAACCTGGCAGCAACCCAACGATTTTGCTGAACTTAATCAGTCTATTCCTCCTGGTTTTACATATCTCACCTATCCACGCCTCTCGGGACGCGGTGGTGGCCTCGCCATATTGTTCAACCTTAAATACAAAATATCCATCCACCCCACTGTCACCTTCCAGCCCTTCGAAGCTCTCATAGCACGTACTCACGGCCACACACCAACCTTCATGGCCACTATCTATTGTCCACCTAAACCTAACCAGACCTTCCTGGGCGAACTGTCAGACCTCTTAGCTAACCTTATCTCTCTGTCACCCAACATAATTCTTCTTGGTGATTTTAACATCCACTTCGACAATCCCAACAACACCATAACAAAGGACTTCATTTCCTGTATGGACAGCTTTGGACTCCAACAATATATCACCTCCCCCACACATTCCCTAGGCCACACCCTCAATTTAGTCTGCTGCTCTGGCGTCACAACTCGGTCATGTTCTACCTTTGACACCTTCTTTTCTGACCACAAACTAGTTTGCTTTAACTCCAAACTACTTCTTTTCAAAACCTACCTCTCCTGCACCATCACCTTCTGTAACCTAAAGAACATTGACCTACCCTCTTTCACAGCTGCTCTCAATAACCTTATACACCCTCCCTCTCCGACATGGTATCCAATTTCAACCGTGAGTTACATAATCTACTTGACACCGTCGCCCCACTCAAAACTAGATCTGTCTCCTTTATGCACTCTGCTCCATGGTACACACCCGACCTCCGCCTCCTCAAAACCCAAGCCTTGAACGTCTCTTCAAGTTTATCCACCCACAAGGACTTATACCTAAACCACATACTGAAATATAAGCAAACCATTACTCAAACAAAATCTGACTACTACACATCACTTATTGTACCCGCCTCCGGCACCACGCATTCCCTCTTCTCCACTGTCAAAAATTTATTGCACCCTCCCGATACTCCTCTCTTCCCCTCACTCTCCACCACCTTGTGCAATAACTTCCTGGATTTCTTCTCATCAAAAATCGAAAATATACACCAGCAATTTCCCCCCATCAGTGATGCTGTGAACTGTCTCCACTGTACCTTACCCTGTCTACCAATACCTTCCCTGCTCTCGAGTTTTATCATTCCATCCACCACTGTTACCTCTTCCCTGATCCTCAAATCCAAACCCTCAACCTGCAAACTTGACCCCTTACCAACCAACCTCGTCAAGCTCTGTCTCCCGTCTCTCCTTCCTCATCTTACCCACATTATTCACACTTCCCTCAATTCTGGCATCGTACCCCCATCAATCAAGACAGCCATCATCACACCAATTCCAATTTCTGTCTGACTTAAACTATAATGAAATGGCAACAGCTGGGAGAAAACAAAGAGAAGATACAGTGGGTACGGAAAGTATTCAGACCCCTTTAAATTTTTCACTCTTTGTGTCACTGCAGCCATTTGCCAAAATCAAAAAAGTTCATTTTATTTCTCATTAATGTACACTCAGCACCCCATCTTGACAGAAAAAAACAGAAATGTAGAAATTCTTGCAAATTTATTACAAAAGAAAAACTGAAATATCACATGGTCATAAGTATTCAGACCCTGTGCTCAGTATTGAGTAAAAGCACCCTTTTGAGCTAGTACAGCCATGAGTCTTCTTGGGAATGATGCAACAAGTTTTTCACACCTGGATTTGGGGATCCTCTGCCATTCTTCTTCGCAGATCCTCTCCAGTTCTGTCAGGTTGGATGGTGAACGTTGATGGGCAGCCATTTTCAGGTCTCTCCAGAGATGCTGAATTGGGTTTAGGTCAGGGCTCTGGCTGGGCCAGTCAAGAACGGTCACAGAGTTGTTCCGAAGCCACTCCTTTGTTATTTTAGCTGTGTGCTTAGGGCCATTGTCCTGTTGAAAGGTGAACCTTCGGCCCAGTCTGAGGTCCTGAGCACTCTGGAAGAGGTTTTCTTCCAGGATATCTCTGTACTTGGCCGCATTCATCTTTCCTTCAATTGCAACCAGTCATCCTGTCCCTGCAGCTGAAAAACACCCCCACAACATGATGCTCCCACCACCATGTTTCACTGTAGGGATTGTATTGGGCAGGTGATGAGCAGTACCTGGTTTTCTTCACATATCCCTCTCAGAATTAACGCCAAAAAGTTCAATCTTGGTCTCATCAAACCAGAGAATCTTACTTCTCATAGTCTGGGAGTCTTTCATGTGTTTTTTGGCAAACTCTATGCGAGCTTTCATGTGTCTTGCACTGAGGAGAGGCTTCCGTCGGGCCACTCTGCCATAAAGCCCCAACTGGTGGAGGGCTGCAGTGATAGTTGACTTTGTGGAACTTTCACCCATCTCCTTACTGCATCTCTGGAGCTCAGTCACAGTGATCTTTGGGTTCTTCTTTATCTCTCTCACCAAGACTCTTCTCCCACGATTGCTCAGTTTGGCTGGACGGCCAGGTCTAGGAAGAGTTCTGGTCGTCCCAAACTTTTTCCATCTGAGGATTATGTAGGCCACTGTGCTCTTAGGAACCTTGAGTGCTGCAGAAATTCTTTTGTAACCTTGGCCAGATCTGTGCCTTGCCATAATTCTGTCTCTGAGCTCCTTCAACCTCATGATTCTCATTTGCTCTGACATGCACTGTGAGCTGTAAGGTCTTATATAGACAGGTTCAATTCAATTCAATTCAATTCAATTTTATTTGTATAGCGCCAAATCACAATACAAATCATCTCAAGGCACTTTACAAAAACTAAAACTAAAAACCCAACAATTCCCTTATGAGCAAGCACTTGGCGACAGTGGAGAGGAAAAACTCCCTTTAACGGAAGAAAAAACCTCCAGCAGAACCAGGCTCAGTTTGGGCGGCCATCTGCCTCGACCGATTGGGGTGAGTGGATAGAGCAGAGAGAAAAGAACAGCAACAATAAACAACAGATAGACACTGCAGGTTGGTGGGACCAGTAACTGCACATCAGCGATATACAGCTTCAGGACCAGGGACACCTGCAGAAGGTACAGAGAGAACAGAGAGAGAGGGAGAGAGCACAAACTAGGGGAGAGAGAGAGCACAAGGTTAGTGACATTCAATGGTGGAATATACATGAGGTGGGAGGAGAGGAAGAGAGGGGAGGGGAAGGGAAAGGGGAGGGGGGGGTTAGGCTAGGGGAGCTCAGTGCACCGATGGTCCTCGGGCAGTCTAGGCCTATTGCAGCATAACTAAGGGATGGTTCAGGGTTGCCTGAGGCCAGCCCTAACTATATGCTTTGTCAAAGAGGAAGGTTTTAAGTCTAGCCTTAAAAGTACAGAGAGTGTCTGCCTCCTGAACCCAGGCTGGGAGCTGGTTCCACAGGAGAGGAGCTTGATAACTAAAGGCTCTGCCTCCCAGTCTGCTTCTGGAAACTCTGGGAACCACAAGTACACCTGCACTCTGAGAGCGAAGTGGTCTATTGGGATAATATGGTACTATGAGGTCTTTAAGGTATGAAGGAGCTTGATTATGAAGGGATTTGTATGTGAGAGGAGGATTTTAAATTCTATTCTATATTTGACAGGGAGCCAATGAAGAGAAGCCAATATAGGAGAAATATGATCTCTCTTGCTAGTTCCTGTCAGGACACTGGCTGCGGCATTCTGGATTAATTGGAGGCGTTTTATGGAGATATTGGGACATCCAGATAGTAATGAGTTACAGTAATCTAGCCTTGAGGTAACAAATGCATGGACTAGTTTTTCTGCATCATTTTGAGACAGGAAGCTCCTAATTTTGGAAATGTTGCGCAGGTGAAAGAATGCAATTCTAGAGATTTGGTGTGTGCCTTTCCTGATCAAGTCCAATCAGTTTAATTAAACACAGCTGGACTCCAATGAAGGAGCAGAACCATCTCAAGGAGGATCAGAAGAAATGGACAGCATGTGAGTTAAATATGAGTGTCACTGCAAAGAGTCTGAATACTTATGACCATGTGAGATTTCAGTTTTTCTTTTTTAATAAATTTGCAAAAATTTCTACATTTCTGTTTTTTTCTGTCAAGATGGGGTGCTGAGTGTACATTAATGAGAAATAAAATGAACTTTTTTGATTTTGGCAAATGGCTGCAATGACACAAAGAATGAAAAATTTAAAGGGGTCTGAATACTTTCCGTACCCACTGTATATGGGTCAGTTTCACGTTTGATGCAATGGCATTACTGCTAAATACAGTTTTTCTCTTAAATATTTTGGAGTTGCTCTTTTGCTTTAAAGAATGAAGAATGTCATATGCAAGTTATAAATGATGCATATCTAATTTTTGGTCTTTTATGGAAAGGCCATATTCCATATATATTTAATGAAACTTTTTTTTCATTTAATTTTAATTTAGAACATTTTGAATATTGCAATAGTTTTACTAAATGACACTTAAATCAAACCCAATATATTTTAGTCAACTAAATCTACTGTAGATTTAGTCGACTAAAATCTTATGCTATTTAGTCGACTAAAACTAGACTAAAACTAAAACAAAGCAGATGACTAAAATATGACTAAAACTAAATTAAAATCTGCTGTCAAAATTAACACTGCTTTCGACACCATCTCGCACAATATTCTCCTCCATCGCCTTGCCTCCATCGGCTCAGTCCTCGCATGGTTCACCTCCTACCTCTCTGACCGCACCCAGTCCGTCCAGAACTTCCACTTCCAGCCCTCTAACTGTCAGTTGTAGCGTGCCTCAGGGCTCTGTCCTGGGGCCCCTGCTCTTCATTATTTATCTCCTTCCTCTTGGTAATATCTTTAGGCAACATAACATCAATTTCCATTGTTATGCAGACAACACCCAGCTCTACCTCTCTGCTGCTCCATCTTCCACCCCCCCCCCCTTTCCTGGGTGTCATCCTAGACAGTACTCTCTCCTTCACTCAGCATATCAATACCACCACCTGGTCGGCCTACTCCCATCTTCATAACATAAATCGCATCTGTTCTTCACTCACCACCAATAGTACGACCATACTCATTAATGCCTTTGTCACGTCTCGTCTGGATTACTGTAACTCACTCCTCACTGGTCTACCTTTCAAATCACTTCACAAACTCCAACTTGTCCAGAATTCTGCTGCCCGAATCATTACCAGAACTCCATCCTCACATCATATCATCCCCATCCTTAAACAACTTCACTGGCTCCCCGTGTCCTTCCGTATAAACTATAAAATCCTCCTTCTCACCTACAAAGCCCTCCACTCTCTAGCCCCACCATACATCACTGATCTACTACATATCTATTCTCTGCCTCATACTCTCCGCTCCTCCGGTTCCACTCTCTTCCGCACCCCTACGGCGCGCCTGGCCACCATCGGCGCTAGTTCTACTAACCTCTGCTTGTTTCATATTGTTTCATATTATTGCTCTGTCCTCTGGGTTTCAATCTACTTTTACTGTACATCGTCCACTTCTTAGATACTATACACGTTTGCCTTTACATTTTGGTCCTCTGTTTATGTATTGCTGTTATTGTTGTTTTAATGCACTCTATGTATTTCATGCTGTATGCTCCACGCTTTTCTTTTTCTCTCTGTAAGGTGACCTTGAGACTTTGAAAGGCGCCATGAAATAAAATATATTATTATTATTATTATTACATCCGGACTCCACCCACAGACATGATATTAATATTCGGCTTCTCGTCTCACTCTTAGAAAGCAAAGTCTGTGAATACTATAATTGGACATAATGCAGTTTTCACTTCCCAAATTATAATAAATGTAAAGTGAAATGTATTATGTCTGTAGGCTATGTAAAAATGGAAAAGCTGACATCTGTTTCTTAATGTGGATGAGTGAATAAGTCTAATGGAAAAAGCAGGAGCAGTGTCTTCTAAATATTAGAGCAATCAGTTCATTTCCATGGGATGTCACCTGTATCAAACAGGCTATCCATTTACAAGCAAGAATGAATTTCAGTCATTCATAAACCATTTTTGCCTAATGCCCTCTACCTTTTCTGTGTCCATGTATTTCACATTCCACTGATAAATGACTTCTGTGGACTCACCTGTATCCATCGATAAAGCTGGCATTGATATAATCAGAGCCTTCCACCCCCCTGATTGGCTGCAGGCAAACGCGGGTGGACTCAAAAGGCATGATGTTTACCAAGCGGTTCTTAAATTTGTTACACGGCAGGTTGGCACTGATGAATCTTGAGGTATGTGCTTTAGAGTTGGCCAGTTTCTGCGGAGACAGAGAGGAGAACACATCTGTCTATGTTGCTCCTCAGACACCCAGTCCTCAGCCCACAGATGACTGCACAGCAGCTTCACAACTACACCCAGTGTCTCCTCTATCCACCCCCAGTCTTTTAAAATGCTAATACAACCAGTCTTTGTGGAGTGTGAACAAGGTTGTTAAATGGGCACTGGGAGCTAACACTCTTATTCATGTATGAAAATAATGCATTTGAAGTAATCTTCTTTGTTCTCTGACTTCTAAAAAAGCCTGATTTCATTGTGAAGACCAATATCAAAACAAACCTACACACATTTACAATGAGCTGAAATAGACAGGCAAATACCATGTAATGCCTCTGCATTACAAAGGCTACTGTCAAGTCGAGAAGTGCCTACAAAAGAAATTTAGCTGAGGTTAAAACCTAATTATGATTTACAGCCATCCTACTTAACAAGTAGCATAATTTGGGTTGTGGTTTGGCCCACCACAATGAGCATAGTTAAACTACTGTGCTGTCAGAGCAAGGACCGAGCAGTTGAGGATGGTTGAGGACTGCAGCTCCTAAACTGTAAAACCACCAATCCCAGTAGGGTATAAGACTTCTAGTTTGCCTCTCCTTCACTTTATTGCTCTCTCTCTCTGCATCCACTTTCCACTGCATCACGCAGTTAAAAGGCACCACAGCCGCATGAAGTTGGAAAGCTTGTGAGACACTGATTTAAAATCTAATAGTCAAAATGGATACAATAGAGGACAAGACATCCTAGAGTCACTCTGTCTATTTACACCACCAATCAACCTAAGCTGCAGGTGTTTGGACTGTGGGAGGAAGCTGGAGTACCTGGAGAAAACTCACACAGACACAGAGAGAACTTGCAAACCACTCACAGAAAGGGTCTGGGATTGACTGAGATTCCAACCCGGAACTTTTTTTGTTGTGAGGCCACAGTGCTAACCGCTGCATCACCATGCTGTCATGTTATTTTAATACACACACATTTGCACAATAGTCAATCCCCAAGGACAATAAAGAACTGAACTGAACAATTTTTCTCTTGGAATTGTTTCTGCAGTTAATGGTTGATAAACATGAAATGAATGAATGCCTCAGATTGGAAGCAGCATGACAGAAAATCTGGGAAGCTTCACAGTGGTCTTCCTAAATAGACTAGAAGTTATGCCAACACCACTGCCCTAACAGCCCTAAAAGGTATAGGGAAATCCACATTACCCCTGTTGTCAGATGTTTTCTCTGGTTTCTGGTTAGCCTCAGAATTGTGATGTCTTGTTTTTATTTTACAATGCCATTTTTTATAGCAGCCATTTCATAAAGTTACATTATATCAGAAAGTCTGTCAGTTAAGACAAGGTCAGTAGAGCCAGTTATTTAATTTGAATGCCCCTCTAAATAGATTATCACTGTACAATCCAACTGAAGATTAAAATCAAAAACATAAGATGCCTACCTTAAACTCCAGTTCCATGGTTGTGACTGTCTCTCCACAAGGGATCTGGGTGAGTTTCTGGATGTGGGCATACAGATTGCGGGCAGGAACTTCTGTGTTGCCACATGTTGCAGCTTCCAGCAGGGCCTCATGGATGAATATGTATTGATCCTCTGTCTGCACCATGTAGTTCCTCTGAGCTCGCATGCACGTCACATGACCATAAATGTCAACTGATTTCTCATGTTTCATCCTCTCCAGCATGGCATCGATTACAATGAAGCAGCCCGTCCGGCCCACACCAGCACTGATGGAACATAATGACACAGTTTGCTGAGTTTTTGACTGTTTGGGGCAAAATTTTCAGAGGGATTGTGATAAAAATACTTTTTATTTTATTTATTGTTTATTTATTCATTCATTATCTATACTTCCTGCTTCTGAAGAGTGCAGATGCTTTTCTGCTTGCTCCTGCTTCTACCAGTTTTACTTTGCTTTTATTCCTTTTTATTTCATTTATTTTTACCCAATGATTTTATGATACACTTTTTTACCCACTACACTTGAAATTTTAGTGAGGATTTTACTTTTCTTTTTAACAACTAATCTGACCTATTGAGCGACTACAGCCACGGATTGTTTATATTTCAACACGTCCGGAAAAGAAAACATAAAGCTCCAAAACTGCCGGATATATCTTCAGGAAATTAACGTGCTACAAATGAAGATTCTTGCTCTGGAATCTGAAAAAGGACTTCCCGACATGCTTCTGTTCCGACCCAGTGGTAAGAAGTCAAAACCTACTATCAATAATAAGTGCTATGTTGACCAAACCGCTACTCTGAACCTGGATGATACAGTGTCTTTCCCAAAACTTTCAAGAGTGGGAATTGATCAAAATGAAGCCACCTGGTATAAACTTGGTGCCAAGCCAAAGCGTCACAGAATTAGAAAGAAGAATGGTGGCACCCCAGGACCAAATGTAGCATCAACAAACATACGGGTCAGTAACAGGTTTCAACCACTGTCTGAACTAAATCTTATTGAGCAAGAAATGTCTGCTGTGACTGAAAACCAAAAAAGTAATAACTTTAAAAACAGGAGTCATGGAGCCAGTCAGAGAAACAGATACAAAGAATCTGTGACAAATGTGAAGGACAGAGATATCCTACTGCTTGGAGACGGTGCTATCAGTGACATAAACAACAGCAGAATTATTACATGCAGCTACCCAAGTGCCATGGTCACTGATAGCAGCTCTTCTCCCCCAGGTCATCTCAAAACACCATGGAGTCAAACAGCTGATCCTGCATATAGGTGCAGTGGACACCAGAAAGGGAGAATCAGAGGTTTTAAAACAGGACTTCTCTAAATTATTAGAGGAACTTGACAAACTGAAAATCCAGTCATTTGTCAGTGGACCTCGCCCAAACATCGACAGGAGAATTAATAAATTCATTCGGCTGCTTGCATTGAACACATGGCTGTCCAAGGCCTGTGAGATAAGAGGAGTGGAGTTCATTGATAACTTCAACCTGTTTTGGCAACGCGACGACCTGTTCAGGGGAAAGGGCCCATATCTGAGCAGGAGTGGAGTGAGACGGCTAACGGATAACCTCCTCCACTCTCTGAGGCACCAGACTGGGTCTGGGTCGTGTGAACAGCCAAAGGCTCATCTGAGAGAAGAGAGGAGTGAGGTAAACACTCACACCACACCAGCAACGGACCCCTCATCAGCCCAAGGATCCCGCGTCAAAGGTGCCCCCTCCACTGCCCTGGGCACTTCCAGCTGCATCCACATCCTCTGCAGACTCATTATTGACCATCCCATCCCCGGCTTCACCAATGGGATTTCCAAATCATTTGGAAACCTTGGTGAAATCAGGAATTAAAATGGTGCCTCGTACCCCTAACCTGGCAAGATCACGGGTATTATCATCAACGTCAGTGAATTCATCCCCCCAGCAAACACCACCCCCTTTGCCACCCAGGAGCATGACCTCTGACCCTCAATCAACTAAAACGCCACCAGCCTGACCACCTCGGCCAACACCTACAGAGCACCCCTGTCAGACTGAGATACTTTCAGTGGTCTTCACAGAGTTTGACTGTTTGGTTATTACAGGTGATTTTAATGTTCACATGGATAAGGCCTGTGAGAGATATGCCAAAGAACTTTCTGCTGTCCTTAAAATGTATGGCCTTAGTCAGCACATTACAGAGCTGACCCATACCAGAGGTCACACTCTGGACCTTGTCATTACTAAGGGTGTTAACGTTTCTAATGTCACTGTGATTGAAGTTGCTTTCTCTGATCATTTTTGTGTCTTTTTTGATGTGTCCATAATTCCAAAATATGGAACTGGACTTACACTTGTTCAGAAATGACACATAAATGACAACAACAGGAAACTGTTTATGGAGATGATTAGGTTTGAAAATACCACTTTCTCTCATGTTGAAGATTTGTTGACTTCATATACTTCAAGTGTTCTAAATGTCATTGATGTGATTGCTCCTGTTAAAGATAAATTAATCAGGAACAGGCAAAAGCCACCGTGGAGAAATGATGACTCGGTCAGGGCACAGAAAAGGGAGTGCCGGAAGGCCGAACAAAAATGGCGTAAATTAAAGCTCCAGGTTCATTGTGATATTTATAAGCAGATGTTGTGTGTGTTCAATGAAACTCTACGTAGAAAGAGAGAAACGTATTTTTCTGAAATCATCAACAACAGTAGTATCAACTCACGTGTCCTGTTTGCTACAGTGAGTAGATTAACAAACCCTCCATCTCCATTACCACTGGAACTAATTTCAACATCCAAATGTAATGAATTTGTTTATTTTATTAATTTATTTTTTAATGACAAGATTCAGCGTATTAAACAAACAATAAATTGCACAAGGCAGATACCAACTCTGCAGCCATCCAGGAGACACTGACTGACACACCAGTAAATGGCATAACAGTTGAAGAGATCATCTCCAGTCTGAGTTCATCCACCTGTTGCCTTGATGTTTTACCCACTATATTTCTGAAATCAGTACTAAGCAGTTTATTACCACAACTCACTCAATTAGTTGAGTACGGTACTGAACAACTACCGGCCCATATCAAACCTGCCATATCAAACCTGCCATTTTTAGGCAAAATCTTTGAAAAAGTTGTTTACCAGCAACTTACTAACTTTCTCATGCTAAACAACTTTCAGTCAAGTTTTAGGCCCCGTCACAGCACTGAAACTGCACTCATCAAGGTGACAAATGACATTCGTCTGAACACTGACGCTGGCAGAGTCTCTGTCTTAGTACTGCTGGATCTAAGTGCTGCTTTTGACACAGTGGACCATGTGATGCTGCTACAAAGGTTAGAGGACTGGATAGACATCTCTGGTACTGCCCTTAAATGGTGACAGTATGAAGACAGGAAGTATTTCATTGAAGTTGGTAACGGTGTCTCAGACCAAATGGGGTTGACATGTGGGGTCCCCCAGGGGTCCATCTTGGGACCCCTTTTGTTCAATCTTTACATGTTTCCTTTAGACCAGTTAATACGCAGCATAATGTGTCCTACCATAACTATGCAGATGACACTCAGATTTACATTTCACTCACAGCTGGTGAATATGGACCAGTCAATTCACTATGCCGCTGTATTGAACAGATCATCTGTGGATGCAAAACAACTCTCTCCAAATGAACAGTGACAAGACTGAAATAATAATCTTTGGGCCACAGAAACAAAGAGAAAGTGTCAGCGGTCACCTCGAGTCTCTTTCTCTAAAATTTAAAAATCAAGCCAGAAATCTAGGTAATCATGGACTCAGACTTGAACTTTAACAGCCACATTAAATCGATTACATCGTCAGCATTTTATCATCTCAAAAACATTGCCAGAATCAAAGGGATCATGTCTAAATCAGACTTGGAAAGACTCATCCATGCATTTATCTCTAGCAGGTTAGATTACTGTAACGGCCTGTTCACAGGGCTCTCAAAACGAGCTGTAAGGCAGCTACAGTACATTCAGAACGCTGCTGCTCGGGTCCTGACTACAACCAGGAAGTACAACCACATCACTCCTGTTCTCAGATCTGTGCACTGGCTTCCTGTCCCTCAGAGAATAGACTTTAAAACAGCACTGCTTGTGCGTAAGTCTCTTCATGGCTCAGCACCACATTACCATTACATCTCTGACATGTTGATGCCATATGAACCATCTCGAACTCTGAGAACATCAGGGACAGGCCTTCTGCTCATGCCCAGAGTCAGGACAAAACAGGGAGAAGCAGCGTTTCAGTTCTATGCAGCTAAAACCTGGAATAGTCTTCCTGATGATGTTAGACAAGCCTCATCTCTGGCAATGTTTAGGTCCAAACTAAAAACCTTTCTTTTTTGTGTGGCCTATAACATATGACAACTGACAGTGTTTTGTCCAAAGTGATTTATCTGCACTCAGTTTCCTTTAATATTAATTTCACTTTTAATTCTTCTATGTATTTTTAACTTGTCTTTCACTTCTCTAAAGCACTTTGAATTACTCTGTGTATGAATTGTGCTATATAAATAAACTTGCCTTGCCTTGCCTTGACTTTACCCTCTTATTCCTATTTAGGGATCTGCTGGAGCCTATCCCAGCTCTCTTCAGGTGAAAGGCCCACCTATTCAAGCAGGCCAGGCAAGGAGCAATCCCACCAGTCAAAAGAACTGTATTTTGAGGGTCAAACAGATTGCTTAGTGTGAGTACACCTTTAGAATAGCTGACCAACTTAAACTGCATATGTTTGGGCTGTGGAAGGAAGCCGGAGTGTGCGGCTTGTACCCCTTGTGCCACTTAGTTTAACAACATAAAGACACAACCTTGGTTAAGAGTCAAAGCTGGCTGCTTTGACAAAGTGTTTCCATTCTCTGTTAAACTGTGTTTGGCAATGTTAATGATGATATTTTGATTTTCCCATGACTGCTCAAAAAATTACCTACACTCAAAAAAATGATTAATGGTCCTGATAAACAATAAACAATATTTTTAAGTAAAATCTAACTGAAATATACAATATCAATTGTTTATTCGTTCATTTAAATAAACATAAAGTAAATTTACTTATGTATAAGCTGAATGTAAACAGACCAAATACTCTTTATTTGAATAGAGCTAAATAAGGCTATGCGGTAGGGGGCAGCAACAGGTCAAGATGAAGAGGAATACTGCGCATGCGCAAAATCAAAAGGAAACATCTTGAGCGGGAACTCTCCTATGGTCGACTTTTCAAGTGGCAAGTGATAAGGTCAGTTCAGTTTTTTGCTCTCTGTGACCTTAAATTACACTTTCGGTTCACAAAGACAAATATGACTGATGTGGCATCTAGGTTTGAGACGTTGATGAATTTAGGTAAGTGTTAATTAGGTAACTTCGGTCTTGTCTTGTTTTACTGGCACCTGCTATCAGTTTAGCAGGAGCTAACAGCGCCACTTCGACCCCGGGTTCATTGTTTATGTATGTTTTTTTGGCGACGTAGGTCTGCGGTGGAGAATACTGCTTATGAGACTACTGACACTCAGGCAGCGTCTGTCCATGCACTAGCTAGCTGTTAGCTCTGTTACATGGCTTATCATTAGCTAGCAACTTGACCGTCGTGAGGGCCCGCGATGGGGCGGTAGTAGGCAGCAGGTTGGGTGGTGGCGCGTTAGATATTTTCTCCTGGTTTTCACTCGGTGATCGACATTTGTCTTTTTTTTATTTTTATTTATCTATTTTTTTTTTGTTGCACGTAACACCTTCGTCTTCCGTTTCTCTCACTCAGCCTCTCTCCTCTACTTTGCTCTGTGTGTTAGCTAAGCATGGATCAACCGCGCCCTTGGTAGGGACAATAGCAGATATTAGTCACATCATATTAAGATAAACATACACGTAGTATATATGTGTGTGTGTGTGTGTGTGACTGGCTCAGTGGAGCATGTGCATGCAAATACGCAACTCTTTGTGAAACAAATGGAATATTATATCAAACTATTGTGAGCTAACATTGTAATATTTGTTATTGTCTTTCAGAAATTGTTCACATCTAAGGGCAACCTCTCAATTTAGGTGAGTACATGTGATTGCATTAGTATGCTCTGTATTATCCAAGCCACAGTGCTGTGCAAAAGTCTTCGCTAAGTTACATCTAAATCTTGTGTTTTTGTTTTTTCTTTTCTAGGTAGAATATGTGAATGGGTGTGTGGGAATGTAAAGTGTGTGGCAAATCAGTAGTAAGTAGGTATGAATTGTTAAAGCATTGCAAGTTAAAACAAGAAGTTAAGTTACAACAGCAGAGTGATGACATTGAACTCAAGAGGGACTGCATCCTTAAAAGTCTGTGTGCCTACCTAAATGAGGACAGCAACACTGTCATCAAGGAGTACTTGGTAAGTAGTGACATTTTATTGTGATCTCTCAGGATTAATTCAGTATTGGTATATTTTATTTATTTATTTATAAATGGTGTTTTTAATCCTTAGAGTGCCAACTTTGAGGATGCCAAAGGTGCAATCGCACAGACCACAGTGGGTCTTTATGTGATGCTTAAAGAAGGAGCAGATGAAGACGAACAGCCAGAGGATGTTGGAGTGGTGATAGAGGGCGTGGAACTGCTAAACAACCTAAGAAGCATTTCCTGTGGAGTTATCATGCTTTTTGGTTTGATTTATGCACTCAACCTAAGCCACCCATCAGAACTCAAATTCACATTTGAGTTCTTCCAGAAGGTGCTGATGAATTTGGATGGCAAAATAACTGTCTCCGAAGGTTCAAACACTTAAAATAAAGATGCTTCAGTGAGCAGGACAGTTGAGGTGGACTCTTTTTGGCTTTTTGGACATTCATTCAAGGTCATTTTGATGACCTTGAATGAAGCCCCCTCACTAATGAATGTGCTTTTGTGGAGCAGTTTGTTTTGTTGCCACCTCCACTGGTCATTTTTTGCTTTCAAACTCTTGGTTATAGATGGAGAGTAATAAGCAAAACTAAAACTGCTTTCATGGAGTGATTGGTAGATGAATGACTTGTGTTCCTTTATCTCTTCTTTTACTGTAAAAGATGTTTTTGAACTAATATCAGCACAGGGGTGATTTGTGGAATGTTTTTTCTTTTTTTCAGTCCTGTACCACTCGCTCTGTTTTGCTACAGTAATTTCTAGGGTACAACAGGTGAGAAGTTTAGTATTCAATTAAATTGATTAATTTGAATTTATGGCTGTTGTATTAAATTGCATTAGAGGGGTGTTTATGGGTGTGCCTAATGAAAGTGTATTGTACCTTAATTTTTGTTTATGGTATTAACAACTTGGAAAGCTTTTTATTGTTGGGATTGCTGTGCAAAGCAGCAATCCCAAGATATGTTCTTCGTTTTTTCTCTTTATTGTTGGGATTGCTGTGCAAAGCAGCAATCCCAAGATATGTTCTTCGTTTTTTCTCTTTATTATTCTTTTTTTTATTTTTATTATTATTCCGCCGTTTTTCGGTCGCTATCTAGTCCTACACCGTTCGACGTAGAAACGTCATTCAAACACCGTCGCGTGCAGCTCGATGAGGAGATGGGTGCTTCTACTTTTCTCAGCGATATCTTTCATAATTTCCGAAATATTCCAGGTTTTGTCGGAATTTTTTCTCATAGGAATGAATGGAGAGTACGTTAAAATCTCCTTTCAACTTTGTCCTCTTTGAGCCTTAACTGTGTCAGCATACTTTCAGCTAGAAACACCATTCGACCTTTAAACGGGTCAGAAGGCATTAATCTATAAGTCTTGTATACAGCTTTTTGATATCTATTACGGTTTTTCTTTAATCGCAGTTTAAGTTTTATGGTTTTTTAAGGAAATTTCTGAATTTTACATTGGTGTGTATGGGAGAGAGCTAGAGTGCGTGATGTCATCGCTAGAGTGGGAGAAGCTGTTAAGTTTAGGGAAAATTTTTCTCTCTAACTCGCCGTCACGGCCACAATTTTGACTCTTCATACACCATTTTCTCAAAAGTAGTAGAGATTTTTGTCTTCTTTCAGGCAATGCTGTTCATATTTTATAGGACCTACGGTTTTTCCACAAGGTGGCCTAACAGACAGAGAGTGACTGCTCAATCTCTCATTCACTCCCATTCTAAAGATCTCTACAATTTTTGGAGAGAAACACAAATGAAGGCTGTTTCTAACTCGCCACCAATCCTTCATTTTTTGGAATATCTTCACAAAAAGTGGATCGGTCTCTTTGTTGAAGCCTCCTGGCACTGTTAGTGAAAGAATTATATTGATAGCACTTATAGTTTTTCTGTAATCCCCCAGTTTGTAAGGTGAAGTTTTCTCAGTTTCTCCACTCAGCGTGTGTAAAGTGCTGTCACTCCCCCTCTCACTCTGGCCCTTTGATCACCATAGCAACTGCTCAACACAAAGCAGCTCATTGCGCAATAGCAGCATAGCAGCTGTCTATGTTTGGTAATTAAGAATGACAGGCTGCCAAATGTCCACTGCTGTTACACTTGGTGACCACTGAGTACCACCCCCCCCACCCTCACCCTCACCCCCACTCTGGGCATAGGTCACCATAGCAACAGCTCAAAACAAAGCAATAGCAGCATAGCATCTGTCTGTGGTTGGTAATTAAGAATGACTGGCTGTATAATGTCCACTGCTTTTACACATGGGGATAACTCAATACCACCCCCCCCCCCACCCTCACCCTCACCCCCACTCTGGGCATAGGTGACCATAGCAAATACATACAATGCATTAGCAGCATAGCATCTGTTTGTGGTTAGTAATTAAGAATGACTGGCTGCCAAATGTCAACTGCTGTTTCACTTGGTGACCACTCAGTACCACCCCCCCCCCCCCCCCCCCCACTCCCCACCCTCACCCCCACTCTAGGCATAGGTCACCATAGCAACAGCTGACAAAGCAATAGCAACATAGCATCTGTCTGTGGTTGGTAATTAAGAATGACTGGCTGTATAATGTCCACTGCTTTTACACATGGGGATAACTCAATACCCCCCCCCCCCCTCACCCTCACCCCCACTCTGGGCATAGGTGACCATAGCAAATACATACAATGCATTAGCAGCATAGCATCTGTTTGTGGTTAGTAATTAAGAATTACTGGCTGCATAATGTCCACTGCTGTTACACTTGGTGACCACTGAGTACCACCCCCCCCACCCTCACCCTCACCCCCACTCTGGGCATAGGTCACCATAGCAACAGCTCAAAACAAAGCAATAGCAGCATAGCATCTGTCTGTGGTTGGTAATTAAGAATGACTGGCTGTATAATGTCCACTGCTTTTACACATGGGGATAACTCAATACCACCCCCCCCCCCCCCCCCCCCCCCACCCCCCCACCCTCACCCTCACCCCCACTCTGGGCATAGGTGACCATAGCAAATACATACAATGCATTAGCAGCATAGCATCTGTTTGTGGTTAGTAATTAAGAATTACTGGCTGCATAATGTCCACTGCTGTTACACTTGGTGAACACTCAGTACCACCCCCCCCCCACTCTGGGCATAGGTCACCATAGCAACAGCATACAAGGCAATAGCAGGAATATCAGCTGTCTGTGGTTGGTAATTAAGAATGACAGGCTGCCAAATGTCCACTGCTGTTACACTTGATGACCACTCAGTACCACCCCCCCCCCCCCACCCTCACCCCCACCCTGGGCATAGGTCACCATAGCAGCAGCATACAAGGCAATAGCAGCATATCAGCTGTCTGTGGTTGGTAATTAAGAATGACAGGCTGCCAAATGTCCACTGCTGTTACACTTGGTGACCACTCAGTACCACCCCCCCTCACTCCCCACCCTCACCCCCACTCTAGGTATAGGTCACCATAGCAACAGCTTAACACAAAGCAATAGCAGCATATGAACTGTCTGTGGTTGGTAATTAGGAATGCCTAATGTCCATTGCTGTAACACTTGGTGACCACTCAGTACCACCCCCCCACCCCCACACTCACCCCCACTCTGGGCATAGGTCACCATAGCAATAGCTCAAAACAAAACAATAGCAGCTGTCTGTGGTTGGTAGTTAAGTATGACGGGCTGCCAAATGTCCACTGCTGTTACACTTGGTGACCACCCAGTACCCCCCCACCCCCACCCCCACTCTGCGTTTAGGTCACCATAGCAACAGCTCAAGTATAAAATACAAGTCTAGTCATTAATACGTAGATATTACATTTTTTTAAATTATAAGGAATATTCAAAATAAAGTTTAGGTTCTTGTACAAGGTCCCAAGAGTCTCCTCCAGCACCTTGTCCTTTCAAAATAAAAACCCCGAAATAGCATTTTCTCAACAGAATAGCCCTGAAACAGCAACTCAATATTAAAATGGACGTTACCTATTGGCATACAGCTTCAGGTAACAAGTAAGGCCATTTTCCATGTCAGCCATGGTTTCTGACATGGTGAGACTTTCACAATAAAAGTCTACAGTTATTTATAGGAAGATATTACATTTTCATAAATTGTAAGGAATATTCAAAATAAAGTCCAGATTCTTGTACAAGGTCCCAAGAGTCTCCTGCAGCACTATGTCCTTTCAAAATAAAAGCCCCGAAATAGCATTTTCTCAATAAAAAAGCCCTGAAACAGCAACTCAATATTTAAATGACGTTACCTATTGGCATACAGCTTCAGGTACCAAGTGAGGCCATTTTCCATGTCAGCCATGGTTTCTGACATGGTGAGACTTTCACAATAAAAGTCTACAGTTATTTATAGGAAGATATTACATTTTTGTAAATTGTAAGGAATATTCAAAATAAAGTCCAGATTCTTGAACAAGGTCCCAAGAGTGTCCTGCAGCACTTTGCCCTTTCAAAATAAAAGCCCCAAAATAGCATTTTCTCAATAAAACAGCCCTGAAACAGCAACTCAATATTAAAACGGACGTTGGTTATTGGCATACAGCTTCGGGCACCAGGTGAGGCCATTTTCTTTGTCAGCCATGGTTTCTGACATGGTCAGACTTTCACAATAAAAGTCTACAGTTATTTATAGGAAGATATCACATTTTTGTAAAGTATGAGGAATATTCAAAATAAAGTCCAGATTCTGTTGTGAGTTCCCATGAGTATCTTGCATATCTTGCATATCTTGCAGCTCTATGTCCTTTCAAAATAAAAGCCTGTTTATAGCATTTTCTCAAAATAAAAGCACCCTCACTACAGTCGGTATTTCTCGATTATCGCAATCGGTCGATTCAAAACGTGCTTCGGCGACGCGGTCTGCCTCGAGCTTTTCGCGGCGATCGGCAATCCCAACGCAATTTCTTCAGAAATTGCATCGTCTAGTTGTTGGGATTGCTGTGCAAAGCAGCAATCCCAAGATATGTTCTTCGTTTTTTCTCTTTATTATTTTTTTTCTTTTTCTTTTTATTCCGCCGTTTTTCGGTCGCTATCTAGTCCTACACCGTTCGACGTAGAAACGTCATTCAAACACCGTCGCGTGCAGCTCGATGAGGAGATGGGTGCTTCTACTTTTTTCAGCGATATATTTCATAATTTCCGAAATATTCCAGGTTTTGTGGGAATTTTTTCCCATAGGAATGAATGGAGAGGACGTTAAAATCCCCTTCAACTTTGTCCTCTTTGAGCCTTAACTGTGTCAGCATACTTTCAGCTAGAAACACCATTTGACCTTTAAACGGGTCAGAAGGCATTAATCTATAAGTCTTGTATACAGCTTTTTGATATCTATTACGGTTTTTCTTCAATCGCAGTTTAAGTTTTATGGTTTTTTTAGGAAATTTCTGAATTTTACATTGGTGTGTATGGGAGAGGGCTAGAGTGCGTGATGTCATCGCTAGAGTGGGAGAAGCTGTTAAGTTTAGGGAAAATTTTCTCTCTAACTCGCTGTCACGGCCACAATTTTGACTCTTCATACACCATTTTCTCAAAAGTAGTAGAGATTTTTGTCTTCTTTCAGGCAATGCTGTTCATATTTTTATAGGACCTACGGTTTTTCCACAAGGTGGCCTAACAGACAGAGAGTGACTGCTCAATCTCTCATTCACTCCCATTCTAAAGATCTCTACAATTTTTGGAGAGAAACACAAATGAAGGCTGTTTCTAACTCGCCACCAATCCTTCATTTTTTGGAATATCTTCACAAAAAGTGGATCGGTCTCTTTGTTGAAGCCTCCTGGCACTGTTAGTGAAAGAATTATATTGATAGCACTTATAGTTTTTCTGTAATCCCCCAGTTTGTAAGGTGAAGTTTTCTCAGTTTCTCCACTCAGCGTGTGTAAAGTGCTGTCACTCCCCCTCTCACTCTGGCCTTTGATCACCATAGCAACTACTCAACACAAAGCAGCTCATTGCGCAATAGCAGCATAGCAGCTGTCTATGTTTGGTAATTAAGAATGACTGGCTGCCAAATGTCCACTGCTGTTACACTTGGTGACCACTGAGTACCACCCCCCCCCCCCCCCCCCCTCACCCTCACCCCCACTCTGGGCATAGGTCACCATAGCAACAGCTCAAAACAAAGCAATAGCAGCATAGCATCTGTCTGTGGTTGGTAATTAAGAATGACTGGCTGTATAATGTCCACTGCTTTTACACATGGGGATAACTCAATACCACCCCCCCCCCCACCCTCACCCTCACCCCCACTCTGGGCATAGGTCACCATAGCAAATACATACAATGCATTAGCAGCATAGCATCTGTCTGTGGTTGGTAATTAAGAATGACTGGCTGCCAAATTCCAACTGCTGTTTCACTTGGTGACCACTCAGTACCACCCCACCCCCCCCACTCCCCACCCTCACCCCCACTCTGGGCATAGGTCACCATAGCAACAGCTCAAAACAAAGCAATAGCAGCATAGCAGCTGTCTATGTTTGGTAATTAAAAATGACTGGCTGCATAATGTCACATGATGTTACACATGGGGATAACTCAATACCCCCCCCCCCCCCCCACTCTGGGCATAGGTGACCATAGCAAATACATACAATGCATTAGCAGCATAGCATCTGTCTGTGGTTAGTAATTAAGAATGACTGGCTGCCAAACGTCAACTGCTGTTTCACTTGGTGACCACTCAGTACCACCCCCCCCCCCCACTCCCCACCCTCACCCCCACTCTAGGCATAGGTCACCATAGCAACAGCTCAACACAAAACAATAGCAGCTGTCTGTGGTTGGTAATTGAGAATGACTGGCTGCCAAATGTCCACTGCTGTTTCACATGGTGACCACTCTGTACCACCCTCCCCACCCCCCACCCTCACCCCCACTCTGGGCATAGGTCACCATAGCAACAGCTCAACACAAAACAATAGCAGCTGTGTGTGGTTGGTAACTAAGAATGACTGGCGGCCTAATGCTGTTACACAAGGGCACCATTCTCAGTTATTTAGAGCATTTTACTCTGTGGCTGTTTTACATGTCAGCCATGGTGTCATCTCCCAGCAGGCCATGTTTGGACTTTCAGAAGAAAAGTCTAGTCATATATAGGAAGATATTACATTTTTGTAAATTTTAAGGAATATTCAAAATAAAGTCCAGATTCTTGTACAAGGTCCCAAGAGTCTCCTCCAGCACCTTGTCCTTTCAAAATAAAAGCCCCGAAATAGCATTTTCTCAACAGAATAGCCCTGAAACAGCAACTCAATATGAAAATGGACGTTACTTTTTGGCATACAGCTTCAGGTATCAAGTAAGGCCATTTTCCATGTCAGCCATGGTTTCTGACATGGTGAGACTTTCACAATAAAAGTCTACAGTTATTTATAGTAAGTTATTACATTTTGTAAATAGTAAGGAATATTCAAAATAAAGTTTAGGTTCTTGAACAAGGTCCCAAGAGTCTCCTCCAGCACTTTGTCCTTTCAAAATAAGAGCCCCGAAATAGCATTTTCTCAATAGAAAAGCCCTGAAACAGCAACTCAATATTAAAATGGACGTTACCTATTGCCATACAGCTTCAGGTACCAAGTAAGGCCATTTTCCATGTCAGCCATGGTTTCTGACATGGTGAGACTTTCACAATAAAAGTCTACAGTTATTTATAGTAAGTTATTACATTTTTGTAAATAGTAACGAATATTCAAAATAAAGTCTAGATTCTTGAACAAGGTCACCAAGACTCTCCTGCCGCACTTTGTCCTTTCAAAATAAAAGCCCCGAAATAGCATTTTCTCAATAGAAAAGCCCTGAAACAGCAACTCAATATTAAAACGGACGTTGGTTATTGGCATACAGCTTCGGGCACCAGGTGAGGCCATTTTCCATGTCAGCCATGGTTTCTGACATGGTCAGACTTTCACAATAAAAGTCTACAGTTATTTATAGAAAGATATTACAATTTTGTAAATTGTAAGGAATATTCAAAATAAAGTCCAGATTCTTGTACAAGGTCCCAAGAGTCTCCTGCAGCACTTTGTCCTTTCAAAATAAAAGTCCCGAAATAGCATTTTATCAATAAAAAAGCCCTGAAACAGCAACTCAATATTAAAATGGACGTTACCTATTGGCATACAGCTTCAGGTACCAAGTGAGGCCATTTTCCTTGTCAGCCATGGTTTCTGACATGGTGAGACTTTCACAATAAAAGTCCACAGTTATTTATAGTAAGGTATTACAATTTTGTAAATAGTAAGGAATATTCAAAATAAAGTCCAGATTCTTGTACAAGGTCCCAAGAGTCTCCTGCAGCACCTTGTCCTTTCAAAATAAAAGCCTGTTTATAGCATTTTCTCAAAATGAAAGCACCCTCACTACAGTCGGTATTTCTCGATTATCGCAATCGGTCGATTCAAAATGTGCTTCGGCGACGCGGTCTGCCTCGAGCTTTTCGCGGCGATCGGCAATCCCAACGCAATTTCTTCAGAAATTGCATCGTCTAGTTGTTCATCCTTGTTTTCTTAATGTGCTTTTATGTTTTATTTTTATTTACTTTCCTTGATTTAAATTTATTTTATGTTAAATATCTATTTTTAAATGCTCTTTTCAATGCTTTTAATGTAATTATATGCCTTGTAAAGCACTTTGAATTGCGTAGTGTATGAAAGGTGCTATACAAATAAATTTGCCTTTGCCTTTTGCCTTTGGAAATAAATTAAAAAGAATATTCCTATGACCCTACGAAGTTAGGGTCATAGGAATATTAAGTTACTTATTTTACCAATAAGTAAAATGCATTTACAGTCTTTCATAACATTTTATTTACAGAAGATATTCCTTGTAACAGGTCAGGTATGAAACCCTAGGCAGCTCACCTTGATGTAGTTGAAGTAGTTGACTGCTGCCATTCCTCTGGAGGTACATTCTCTAAAGTCAGTGTTACTACTTGCTCTTTCATTTTGCACACAAATTGATTGAATTTTACCTGCTTCTTGAAAGATCCTTTAAACAAGTATGCAACCATACTCTCTGTGAGGCCACAGTCAACTGTGTCACCATCCACATCATTATCTGAGGACAATTTATTAAAAAAAAGGGATTAAAATAGTAATACTAAATACGAAAACACAGTCAAGACAAACCAACTAGCTAATTTAACTAGGGAGATAACATCTGCTTCATCACCCAAGGGATGCCTTGCCACACAAAATAAAATTCAGTAACATTCAGCCACAGCCCACATCACCCACAATATAATCTAAACCCACAACTTGAATTTTCGCGCCGTTTTAGTAACATTAGGTGGTGATAGAGGGGGTGGGGGGATAGGTAGCTAACATTAGCAAAGTTAGCGAGCGAAAGTTAGCCATTTTATATTAGCCTAACTCGGCATTGTATATGCACATTTACATTAGATAGTAAAGTCAGACAAAAAATCTTTAATCCGCGATCTACATGCACCATTTTGTATTCACTCCCACACTAACATTAGCTACCGCGCTAGCTAATTTGAAGCTAACTAATGAAAAACGTTAGCTAGCCCGCTAGCGTTTTGTCAACTGACATGGCACTCCAGTTTATATTTCAACATAACTTACCTCTGAATCTCTGGGCTTCGACTTCGGTCACCTCTATGCCTGCTTCAGTTATATTTTTTAAGAGGTTCTCAGTTGAAAGGCCTGCAAGCGCCATGGACGTCAGTTGACTAAACTCCAGCACAGGCCAAAAAAGAATGAAGCGCACGATAGTTGGTTTTTTGAAACTGAAGGTCCCACAACCAATCAATGCTGGCTCTACATGTTTGACACCTACATTCACCAATCAAAAGCAGTGAGCTGGCGATGGCCACACTGAGCTCTTTCCCGCCTAGCAACACCTCTGCAACAGGCAGGGCAGACAAAGAACAGCTGTCATTTAAACAAAAGGGTGTGAGCAAACCCACTTTATTCTGATTTGTTCCTCTGAAAGTTCCTTTTTTGCCAGGATGTTTCTCATGAAAAACAAGTCCAATATTTATTTCAGTGTGAATCAGTCATACATCTGTACTGAGGATTCAGCACCTTGCCACCTGAAAAGTTTGTGTCAATATCATAATTACAATATTGAAAGGATAATTTTACTAGCAAATTTTCATATCAGCAGATCTATTTAAACAACTTTCTTTCAAGGCCACTCAAGCATAAGCTGAGTTGAAATTCAAATTAAATAATTAAAGAAACATTAAAACCTTAAAATCTAAGAGTATAAAATGAATATCTAACCAAACTGTTTTGTATTTGGTCTAACACAGACTGACTCTTGAAATTGTACCTTAACTTAAGAAATGGTACATATATGTATCTTTTACTGCTTGGGAACATATATGTACCTTTTGGCCCTAAAAAAGGTACAAATAGTTACCTTGAGGTCCAATAATTAACCCTTTGGGTGGTACATTAGTGCACATTGTACCTTACTTACTTTGTCAGTGCTCCAACACATGGAGAAAGGACATTAGATCTTTTCTATGCTAACATCAAAGAAGCCTACAGGAATGTACCTCTTCCACCACTGGGTAGATCTGATCACAGCATGATCTATCTTCAGCCCACATACAGACCCTGTGTGAAGAAGCTTCCCGTTACCACCAGGTCTTTCAAGAAATGGTCACTAGAGGGAAGGGATTCATTGAGAGACTGCTTTGAGTGCACAAACTGGGATGCATACTGCTGGTCGAGCAAAAAATGGACACTGACAGAAGAGTCAACATCATCACTGACTACATTAATTTCTGTAGAGACACAGTACTCCCAGTTAGTATAGTACAGTACTATCGTAACAATAAACCATGGATAAACAGTGACATTAAAGACCTCCTGAACCAGAAGAAGAGGGCTTTCCAGGACAGAGATAAGAAAAAGCTGAGCAGTATAAAATGGGAGCTCAATAAGACACTGAGGCGAGCTAAGGTGGAATACAAGAAAAAGTTGGAAAAACAGCTGGAAAACAATAATACCAGGGAGGTGTGGAGAGGCAGATGATCCCTATAGCTCCACCTCTGCAGCTACTCCCTCCACCTCCACTTCTGAGGCTGTTACAATCTGAACAGCTGCTTATATCTCTAACAACGGAAGCTCATAGCTGAGCACAGGAGACTTCAGCCAGGGAAGGCTGCAGGACCAGATGGAATGTGTCCAAGGCTTCAGAAGGACAGTGCAGAACAAATAGCTGTCCCTTTTAGAGGCTCTTTAATATGAGCCATTGGTTGGAAAAAGTCCAGACACTGTGGAAGACTTCTTGTCTAATACCGGTGCACAAAACAGGGCGACCGTTAGAGCTAAATGACTATAGACCGGTGGCTTTGACTTCCCGCATCATGAAGACCTTGGAGTGGTTCCTTGTCCGTTGCATAATGCTGCAGGTTGAGGAGGATCTCGATCCCCTTCAGTTTGCCTTTCAGAAACACATGGGAGTGGAAGATACTGTGCTTTACATGCTACACTGGGCATATGCCTATCTGGATGTGCCTAATTCACATGTGAGGATTATGTTCTTCGACTTCTCCAGTCCTTTCAACACTATACGGCCTCCCATACTGAGAGACAAGCTTCTATGTATGGGAGTGACCCCTTGCCTGATGTCAGGGATTATGGACTATTTGACATCCAGACCGCAGTATGTCAGCCTGGGGAGCTGTGTTTCTGGGACACTGGAATGCAGCACTGGGGCTCCACAGGGAACTATTTTTGTTCCATTTCTGTTCACGGTTTACAGATCGAACTTTAGGTATAACTCAGTCCTGCCACATACAGAAATATTCCGATGATATGGCTGTTGCAGCATGTGTGCATGGTGGACAGGAGGGAGAGTACAGGGACCTGGTGGAGGCCTTCACTGACTTCTCCTGAACAGCACAGGAGGAGCAGCTCCTCAGGACCACAGTCAGCTGTGCACCTCCATTTAGAGGAATCAGGACACTGTTTTGAAGACAGTGAAGTACACATTTTGGACAGAGAAGATAGATGGTTTGAAAGAGGTGTCAGAGAAGCTATCCATGTCCAAGTGGAGAAACCCTCTCTCAACAGGGGTGGAGGACTCAGACATAATCTGTCTTCAATCTACCAGGCTGCTCTTTCAACTGTTCCCAGGAAATTAAGGAACAAACCCAATGTTTCTCAGGAACGACAGACTCTGCAGGTTCTGCAGACTGTTGGGGAATCAGAATGAGTCCATCATTAGACCTTAACAACCCTCTTCTGAGCTCCCCCTTTGGTCACTTAACGAGCCTATTCAGACCAGGTGTGAAGTGAAACCAACTCAGGGGCGTGGACTAACGACTCTCCACCTGTTTTGCTTAGATCACTTAGTGAGTCTATTGAGCCCGAGGTGGAGTGAAACCAACCTGGGAAATAAATTTGGAGGTTCCTGCCCAGCCTCTCTCAGACTGATGAAGCCACTTGGATGTGTGGCGAAACGTTTCACCTTTAAAGAACTGAAAGTCCAGTTGCCATGACTCAACCTCTAGATTCATGTAGATGTTGAAAATAATAGTCTCAGCACTGCATTTAATTCTATATTAAATTGATTTCACTCAAAATGTTAATAAACCCACCCACTGTTTCAAATCACACCCTTGATCTTGTTCTGACATATGGCATTGAAATTGAACATTTAAAAGTTTTCCCCCAAAATCCTATTTTGTCAGATCATTGTTGGGATTGCTGTGCAAAGCAGCAATCCCAAGATATGTTCTTCGTTTTTTTCTCTTTATTATTCTTTTTTTTATTGTTGGGATAGCAATCCCAAGATATGTTCTTCGTTTTTTCTCTTTATTAGTGTGAATGCTGATTCAGCATTCACACTTATGTTATCCTGTGTCTTTATTGTTGGGATTGCTGTGCAAAGCAGCAATCCCAAGATATGTTCTTCGTTTTTTTCTCTTTATTATTCTTTTTTTTATTGTTGGGATAGCAATCCCAAGATATGTTCTTCGTTTTTTCTCTTTATTAGTGTGAATGCTGATTCAGCATTCACACTTATGTTATCCTGTGTCTTTATTGTTGGGATTGCTGTGCAAAGCAGCAATCCCAAGATATGTTCTTCGTTTTTTCTCTTTATTATTTTTTTTCTTTTTATTCCGCCGTTTTTCGGTCGCTATCTAGTCCTCGGTGTAGGACTAGATAGCGACCGAAAAACGGCGGAAACGTCATTCAAACACCGTCGCGTTCAGCTCGATGAGGAGATGGGTGCTTCTCGCTACGAATCCTTCATTTTTTGGAATATCTTCACAAAAAGCGGATCAGTCTCTTCGCTGAAGCCTCCTGGTTCTGTTAGTGAAAGAATTATTTCGATAGGCCTTATAGTTTTTCTGTAGTCCTCCGTTTTGTGAGGTGAAGTTTTGTTAGATTCTGCTTCACTCAGCGTGCTAACTGCTGCGTCAGTCCCCCTCCCACTCTGGGCTTAGGTCACCATAGTAACAGCTCCAAACAAAGTGGCTGTCTGTGCTTCGTACCTGTTGACGTACATTACTCGTATTGATTTTATTTGGAATACACATGGCTATGAAATTACGTATATTCCTTAATACTAACCAAAATGTGTGTAACAATCATGGTAACGTTAAGTGAGGAGCTTTGCTCAGTTTTCAGTTAAGTTATAGTTGACGATCTGCTAGCAAGGAACAGCCCTTCTTATTGCTTCATTGGCAGCTCGTTACGTGTGTGTGTGTGTGTGTGTGTGTGTGTGTGTGTGTGTGTGTGTGTGTGTGTTCACAGATACTTGACGTGAACATCGGAGCACATTGACTGGCGTATTGTGAATTTTCATTAGGCGATTAAGAAACGTTATATTTCCTTTAATCTCATCCCGTATTGCCAGCGCTAGCTTGCAGCACTTGCTTCCTGCCCGAGAGCGAGAGAGCTAACGTAACTGTGTCCAATTCGGATCGCTTTTTAGCTAACATTCTATTAAAATTTTTCTTTAAATACTAATATATTTGATCAAATAAAGTTTCCAGCTGAGTTAATAGCATATAATTAAAGTGTAGGTTATTACCTTTCTAACCATATATAGTTTTATTTATTTAGTCAACATTTGTTATTACCGGAGATGAGAAAAGTGCCCTATCGCGGTTGTTTTGGCCGTGCGCAACTATTGTCCAATTGTGACCGCCCACGTCTGCTCGCTGCATCCACTTTGTCCTGCTGATTTTTTGGGGGTTATTAGCTTGTTCCTCATCAGACTGAGTTTACCACAATACTTTCAACACATCCGGCTGCAAATATTTGTTCAATAGGCCTTTATGCTTCAATGATCATTAAGAAACAAAAACGTCAAGTGGATTCTTTAAAAGCTTTTCCGCGGCTGCAGCTTTCCTCTTGTCATCCTACTTATCTAACTACTTGTTTCCAAGCAGGTTTATGTGACATTATCGTATACTTTAATTAGCTAACGTAACTGTGTCCAATTCGGATCGCTTTTTAGCTAACATTCTATTAAAATTTTTCTTTAAATACTAATATATTTGATCAAATAAAGTTTCCAGCTGAGTTAATAGCATATAATTAAAGTGTAGGTTATTACCTTTCTAACCATATATAGTTTTATTTATTTAGTCAACATTTGTTATTACCGGAGATGAGAAAAGTGCCCTATCGCGGTTGTTTTGGCCGTGCGCAACTATTGTCCAATTGTGACCGCCCACGTCTGCTCGCTGCATCCACTTTGTCCTGCTGATTTTTTGGGGGTTATTAGCTTGTTCCTCATCAGACTGAGTTTACCACAATACTTTCAACACATCCGGCTGCAAATATTTGTTCAATAGGCCTTTATGCTTCAATGATCATTAAGAAACAAAAACGTCAAGTGGATTCTTTAAAAGCTTTTCCGCGGCTGCAACTTTCCTCTTGTCATCCTACTTATCTAACTACTTGTTTCCAAGCAGGTTTATGTGACATTATCGTATACTTTAATTAGCTAGACAAAATAGCGTCAAGCTAGCTACAAAATGCACTCGTTTGAGAGCAGATCTCCCGAGTATAGCAAAAATAAAGGCACACTTTAGCCGGGAAAAGAGCGTCGCCCAAGCGCGATCTAAGCATTCTCGCGGCTTTTAGCCGTCAAAGTCACTTTAATATAAATTTTAGACAGTTAAATATCCATAAAAACATATGAAATTTGGCATATAAATAGTTTAATATGTGTAAATTACTCCCACTTACCGGTTAGTTGTAACGGTTGGCGTCAATGCTCGCGAGAAGACCGGAAAGTGAATTAGACCGGATGTGGTCACAATTGGACAATAGCTGCGAGGGGGCGATCCGAATTGGACACAGTTACGTTAGACAAAATAGCGTCAAGCTAGCTACAAAATGCACTCGTTTGAGAGCAGATCTCCCGAGTATAGCAAAAATAAAGGCACACTTTAGCCGGGAAAAGAGCGTCGCCCAAGCGCGATCTAAGCATTCTCGCGGCTTTTAGCCGTCAAAGTCACTTTAATATAAATTTTAGACAGTTAAATATCCATAAAAAACATATGAAATTTGGCATATAAATAGTTTAATATGTGTAAATTACTCCCACTTACCGGTTAGTTGTAACGGTTGGCGTCAATGCTCGCGAGAAGACCGGAAAGTGAATTAGACCGGATGTGGTCACAATTGGACAATAGCTGCGAGGGGGCGATCCGAATTGGACACAGTTACGTTAGCGATTGCTGCAGGGACAAATTTAGACTATATGCACCTTATTATTTTGGTTTGTGTGAAGATAACATACCAGAAGGGATTGGAATTATCATTTGTCATGTGTCATTTTGACCTCACTTTCTCACCTGAACCTAGTTGTTTTCTTTGAAAAAAAAATATCTATCTTTAATGTAAACATAAAACTGGATTTTCTTTTATCTGTTAATGACAAATGATAATTCCAATCCCTTCTGGTATGTTATCTTCACACAAACTAGGGATGCTCACGCTGTTAACTAGTGTTAACTGAACCATTCCCCCTGGATGCCTGCCCCTCTCCCATGCTCTCTCCCACACCCCCCGTGCACACTTCCAGGACCCTCCACTGAGCTCTGCTTCCCCCTGGATGCCTGCCCCTCTCCCCTGCTCTCTCCCACACCTCCGCTGCACACTTCCAGGACCCTCCAGGGCCCACCGCTTCCCCCTGGAGGCCCCAGCTCACTGCCCCAGGCCCCACTCTACTCTTGCAGAACCCTCCGGAGCCCACAGCTTCCCTCTGGAGGCTAGCTGCTCTCCCATGCTCTCTCCCAAACCTCCGCTGCAAACTTCCAGGAACCTCCAGTTTTCTTTTGGCAATTTTCTGTATTTTACTCAACATGTGATGTATGTGTGTATGTTTTTTCAGGCCTTCATATTGCCTCATATCTTCCCTTTTTCAGTCTTTCCTTCCATCTTCTCTTCTTTCTCTAAGAAAACCGTCCTTCAAATATTTGTGATTCGCTTGCACAGCTTTTACCTTTTTTATTTTTCAGCAATATTTATTAGTTTTTAAACTATACATTGTTTCTGTCTATACAGTCTTTCTACAAGTTCACTTTTTTGCTGTTTCATTCTTCCCTTTTTTAACTCATATATTCAAATCCTTTAGTTCATCCATCGTTCACTACACTGTGTCTTCTTTCATGTTAGTTTAACTTCTTTCTTTAGCAATTTCTACATCATATGATTTTCTTTCCAGCCTTTTCAGCAATGTGGAATAGTTTTTTAGCTAAACAAGTTAATTTTCAAAATCCATTTACATTTCAGCTTCCAGGATTCTTCAGCATTGCATTTCAGCCTTCAGCTTATTCAGCATTGCATTTCAGCCTTCAGCTTATTCAGCAATACATTTCAGCCATTTTCAGCAATGGTCAAAGGTTTTTTAGCTAAACAGGTTAAGCTTCCAACTCCGCTTTTACATTTCAGCTTCCACGATTCTTCAGCATTGCATTTCAGCCTTCAGCTTGTTCAGCAATGCGTTTCAGCCATTTTCAGCATCGTTGGGCAGCTTCATTCAGCTTTCAGCATTCACACGCATCTTCCGCAGGAAATGCATTTTCTAGTTGTTGGGATTGCTGTGCAAAGCAGCAATCCCAAGATATGTTCTTCGTTTTTTCTCTTTATTGTTGGGATTGCTGTGCAAAGCAGCAATCCCAAGATATGTTCTTCGTTTTTTCTCTTTATTATTCTTTTTTTTATTTTTATTTTTATTCCGCCGTTTTTCGGTCGCTATCTAGTCCTACACCGTTCGACGTAGAAACGTCATTCAAACACCGTCGCGTGCAGCTCGATGAGGAGATGGGTGCTTCTACTTTTCTCAGCGATATCTTTCATAATTTCCGAAATATTCCAGGTTTTGTCGGAATTTTTTCTCATAGGAATGAATGGAGAGTACGTTAAAATCTCCTTTCAACTTTGTCCTCTTTGAGCTTTAACTGTGTCAGCATACTTTCAGCTAGAAACACCATTCGACCTTTAAACGGGTCAGAAGGCATTAATCTATAAGTCTTGTATACAGCTTTTTGATATCTATTACGGTTTTTCTTTAATCGCAGTTTAAGTTTTATGGTTTTTTTAGGAAATTTCTGAATTTTACATTGGTGTGTATGGGAGAGAGCTAGAGTGCGTGATGTCATCGCTAGAGTGGGAGAAGCTGTTAAGTTTAGGGAAAATTTTTCTCTCTAACTCGCCGTCATGGCCACAATTTTGACTCTTCATACACCATTTTCTCAAAAGTAGTAGAGATTTTTGTCTTCTTTCAGGCAATGCTGTTCATATTTTTATAGGACCTACGGTTTTTCCACAAGGTGGCCTAACAGACAGAGAGTGACTGCTCAATCTCTCATTCACTCCCATTCTAAAGATCTCTACAATTTTTGGAGAGAAACACAAATGAAGGCTATTTCTAACTCGCCACCAATCCTTCATTTTTTGGAATATCTTCACAAAAAGTGGATCGGTCTCTTTGTTGAAGCCTCCTGGCACTGTTAGTGAAAGACTTATATTGATAGCACTTATAGTTTTTCTGTAATCCTCCATTTTGTAAGGTGAAGTTTTCTCAGTTTCTCCACTCAGCGTGTGTAAAGTGCTGTGTCACTCCCCCTCTCACTCTGGCCTTTGATCACCATAGCAACTACTCAACACAAAGCAGCTCATTGCGCAATAGCAGCATAGCAGCTGTCTATGTTTGGTAATTAAGAATGACTGGCTGCCAAATGTCCACTGCTGTTACACTTGGTGACCACTGAGTACCACCCCCCCCCCACCCTCACCCCCACTCTGGGCATAGGTCACCATAGCAACAGCTCAAAACAAAGCAATAGCAGCATAGCATCTGTCTGTGGTTGGTAATTAAGAATGACTGGCTGTATAATGTCCACTGCTTTTACACATGGGGATAACTCAATACCACCCCCCCCCCACCCTGGGCATAGGTGACCATAGCAAATACATACAATGCAATAGCAGCATAGCATCTGTCTGTGGTTAGTAATTAAGAATGACTGGCTGCCAAATGCCAACTGCTGTTTCACTTGGTGACCACTCTGTACCACCCCCCCCCCCCCCCACCCTCACCCCCACTCTAGGCATAGGTCACCATAGCAACAGCTGGAAAAGCAATAGCAACATAGCAGCTGTCTGTGGTTGGTAATTAAGAATGACTGGCTGTATATTGTCCACTGCTGTTACACATGGGGATAACTCAATACCCCCCCCCCCCCCACCCTCACCCTCACCCCCACTCTGGGCATAGGTGACCATAACAAATACATACAATGCAATAGCAGCATAGCATCTGTCTGTGGTTGGTAATTAAGAATGAAAGGCTGCCAAATGCCCACTGCTGTTACACTTGGTGACCACTCAGTACCACCCCCCTGCCACTCCCGACCCTCACCCCCACTCTGGGCATAGGTGACCATAGCAAATACATACAATGCAATAGCAGCATAGCATCTGTCTGTAGTTGGTAATTAAGAATGACTGGCTGCCAAATGTCCACTGCTGTTACACTTGGTGACCACTCAGTACCACCCCCCCACCCTCACCCCCACTCTGGGCATAGATCACCAGAGCAACAGCTCAAAACAAAGCAATAGCAGCATAGCATCTGTCTGTGGTTGGTAATTAAGAATGACTGGCTGTATAATGTCCACTGCTTTTACACATGGGGATAACTCAATACCACCCCCCCCCCCCCCACCCTCACCCTCACCCCCACTCTGGGCATAGGTGACCATAGCAAATACATACAATGCATTAGCAGCATAGCATCTGTCTGTGGTCAGTAATGAAGAATGACTGGCTGCCAAATGTCAACTGCTGTTTCACTTGGTGACCACTCAGTACCACCCCCCCCACTCCCCCACCCTCACCCCCACTCTAGGTATAGGTCACCATAGCAACAGCTGACAAAGCAATAGCAACATAGCAGCTGTCTGTGGTTGGTAATTAAGAATGCCTAATGTCCACTGCTGTTTCACTTGGTGACCACTCAGTACCACCCCCCCCACTCCCCACCCTCACCCCCACTCTAGGCATAGGTCACCATAGCAACAGCTGACAAAGCAATAGCAACATAGCAGCTGTCTGTGGTTGGTAATTAAGAATGCCTAATGTCCACTGCTGTTTCACTTGGTGACCACTCTGTACCACCCTCCCCACCCCCCACCATCACCCCCACTCTGGGCATAGGTCACCATAGTAACAGCTCAACACAAAACAATAGCAGCTGTCTGCGGTTGGTAATTAAGAATGACTGGCTGCCAAATGTCCACTGCTGTTTCACATGGTGACCACTCTGTACCACCCTCCCCAACCCCCACCCTCACCCCCACTCTGGGCATAGGTCACCATAGCAACAGCTCAACACAAAACAATAGCAGCTGTCTGTGGTTGGTAATTAAGAATGACTGGCTGCCTAATGCTGTTACACAAGGGCACCATTCTCAGTTATTCAGAGCATTTTACTCTGTGGCTGTTTTACATGTCAGCCATGGTGTCATTACCCAGCAGGCCATGTTTGGACATTCAGAAGAACAGTCTAGTCATATATAGGAAGATATTACATTTTTGTAAATTTTAAGGAATATTCCAAATAAAGTCCAGATTCTTGTACAAGGTCCCAAGAGTCTCCTGCAGCACCTTGTCCTTTCAAAATAAAAGCCCTGAAATAGCATTTTCTCAATAGAATAGCCCTGAAACAGCAACTCAATATTAAAATGGACGTTACCTATTGGCATACAGCTTCAGGTACCAAGTGAGGCCATTTTCCATGTCAGCCATGGTTTCTGACATGGTGAGACTTTCACAATAAAAGTCTACAGTTATTTATAGTAAGATATTACAATTTTGTAAATAGTAAGGAATATTCAAAATAAAGTCCAGATTCTTGTACAAGGTCCCAAGAGTCTCCTGCAGCATTATGTCCTTTCAAAATAAAAGCCCCGAAATAGCATTTTCTCAATAAAAAAGCCCTGAAATAGCAACTGAATATTAAAATGGACGTTACCTATTGGCATACAGCTTCAAGTACCAAGTGAGGCCATTTTCCATGTCAGCCATGGTTTCTGACATGATGAGACTTTCACAATAAAAGTCTGCAGTTATTTATAGGAAGATATTACATTTTTGTAAATAGTAAGGAATATTCAAAATAAAGTCCAGATTCTTGTACAAGGTCTGAAGAGTCTCTTGCAGCACTTTGCCCTTTCAAAATAAAAGCCCCGAAATAGCATTTTCTCAATAAAACAGCCCTGAAACAGCAACTAAATATTAAAACGGACATTGGTTATTGGCATACAGCTTCGGGCACCCGGTGAGGCCATTTTCTTTGTCAGCCATGGTTTCTGACATGGTCAGACTTTCACAATAAAAGTCTACAGTTATTTATAGGAAGATATCACATTTTTGTAAAATATGAGGAATATTCAAAATAAAGTCCAGATTCTTTTGTGAGTTCCCATGAATCTCCTGCAGCTCTTTGTCCTTTCAAAATAAAAGCCTTTTTATAGCATTTTCTCAAAATAAATTCACCCTCACTACAGTCGGTATTTCTCGATTATCGCAATCGGTCGATTCAAAACGTGCTTCGGCGACGCGGTCTGCCTCGAGCTTTTCGCGGCGATCAGCAATCCCAACGCAATTTCTTCAGAAATTGCATCGTCTAGTTGTTGGGATTGCTGTGCAAAGCAGCAATCCCAAGATATGTTCTTCGTTTTTTCTCTTTATTGTTGGGATTGCTGTGCAAAGCAGCAATCCCAAGATATGTTCTTCGTTTTTTCTCTTTATTATTTTTTTTTTTCTTTTTATTCCGCCGTTTTTCGGTCGCTATCTAGTCCTACACCGTTCGACGTAGAAACGTCATTCAAACACCGTCGCGTTCAGCTCGATGAGGAGATGGGTGCTTCTACTTTTTTCAGCGATATCTTTCATAATTTCCGAAATATTCCAGGTTTTGTCGGAATTTTTTCTCATAGGAATGAATGGAGAGTACGTTAAAATCTCCTTTCAACTTTGTCCTCTTTGAGCTTTAACTGTGTCAGCATACTTTCAGCTAGAAACACCATTCGACCTTTAAACGGGTCAGAAGGCATTAATCTATAAGTCTTGTATACAGCTTTTTGATATCTATTATGGTTTTTCTTTAATCGCAGTTTAAGTTTTATGTTTTTTTTAGGAAATTTCTGAATTTTACATTGGTGTGTATGGGAGAGAGCTAGAGTGCGTGATGTCATCGCTAGAGTGGGAGAAGCTGTTAAGATTAGGGAAAATTTTTCTCTCTAACTCGCCGTCACGGCCACAATTTTGACTCTTCATACACCATTTTCTCAAAAGTAGTAGAGATTTTTGTCTTCTTTCAGGCAATGCTGTTCATATTTTTATAGGACCTACGGTTTTTCCACAAGGTGGCCTAACAGACAGAGAGTGACTGCTCAATCTCTCATTCACTCCCATTCTAAAGATCTCTACAATTTTTGGAGAGAAACACAAATGAAGGCTGTTTCTAACTCGCCACCAATCCTTCATTTTTTGGAATATCTTCACAAAAAGTGGATCGGTCTCTTTGTTGAAGCCTCCTGGCACTGTTAGTGAAAGAATTATATTGATAGCACTTATAGTTTTTCTGTAATCCCCCATTTTGTAAGGTGAAGTTTTCTCAGTTTCTCCACTCAGCGTGTGTAAAGTGCTGTCACTCCCCCTCTCACTCTGGCCTTTGATCACCATAGCAACTACTCAACACAAAGCTGCTCATTGCGCAATAGCAGCATATCAGCTGTCTATGTTTGGTAATTAAGAATGACTGGCTGCCAAATGTCCACTGCTGTTTCACATGGTGACCACTCAGTACCACCCTCCCCACCCTCACCCTCACCCCCACTCTGGGCATAGGTCACCATAGCAACAGCTCAAAACAAAGCAATAGCAGCATAGCATCTGTCTGTGGTTGGTAATTAAGAATGACTGGCTGTATAATGTCCACTGCTTTTACACATGGGGATAACTCAATACCACCCCCCCCACCCTCACCCTCACCCCCACTCTGGGCATAGGTGACCATAGCAAATACATACAATGCAATAGCAGCATAGCATGTCTGTGGTTGGTAATTAAGAATGACTGGCTGCCAAATGTCCACTGCTGTTTCACATGGTGACCACTCAGTACCACCCTCCCCACCCTCACCCTCACCCCCACTCTGGGCATAGGTCACCATAGCAACAGCATACAAGGCAATAGCAGCATATCAGCTGTCTGTGGTTGGTAATTAAGAATGACTGGCTGCCAAATGTCTACTGCTGTTACACTTGGTGACCACTCACTACCACCCCCCCCCACTCCCCACCCTCACCCCCACTCTGGGCATAGGTCACCATAGCAACAGATCAACACAAAGCAATTGAAGCATAGCAAGCTGTCTGTGGTTGGTAGTTAAGTATGACGGGCTGCCAAATGTCCACTGCTGTTACACTTGGTGACCACTCAGTACCACCCCCCACCCCCCACCCCCACCCCCACCCTGGGCATAGGTCACCATAGCAGCAGCATACAAGGCAATAGCAGCATATCAGCTGTCTGTGGTTGGTAATTAAGAATGACAGGCTGCGAAATGTCCACTGCTGTTACACTTGGTGACCACTCAGTACCACCCCCCTCACTCCCCACCCCCACCCCCACTCTAGGTATAGGTCACCATAGCAACAGCTTAACACAAAGCAATAGCAGCATATGAACTGTCTGTGGTTGGTAATTAGGAATGCCTAATGTCCATTGCTGTAACACTTGGTGACCACTCAGTACCACCCCCCCACCCCCACACTCACCCCCACTCTGGGCATAGGTCACCATAGCAATAGCTCAAAACAAAACAATAGCAGCTGTCTGTGGTTGGTAGTTAG